>NW_024098373.1:1040000-1275000 GCF_016545835.1 Crotalus tigris
TCTTGCCCAGAACAGAATCGTCTATGGTGATTCTAAGTCCTCCAGGTCATGGTTATCTCAAAGGTGGATTTTTTCAGAAGGCAACTGGACTTTCTTGTTTTTTTTTGAAGACGTTTTGCTTCTCATCCCAGAAGCTTCTTTGGCTCTGACTGGATGGTGGGGGAAATGGAAGGATTTATCCTCCTTGTAGACAGCTGGTCATTTGCCTTCTTTAGAGGGTCATTGAGACCACTTGGAGATTTGTCTGTGTCCTCAGGGCGGTAGACGCTGTCCTTTCAGCAGTTCCAAGATGGCTCCATACCCAGTTGCACCACTCAGGTGACCCTGAGGACACAGGTAAACCTCCAGGTGGCCTCAACGACACTCTAAAAATACAAATGACCAGCTGTCTGCAAGGAGGATAAATCCTTCCATTTCCCCCACCATCCAGTCAGAGCTGAAGAAGCTTCTTGGATGAGAAGCGAAACGTCTTCAAGGAAAAACAAGAAAGTCCAGTTGCCTCCTGAAAAAGCATCTTTGGGATGCAACGCCTGTGTACAGTTATTTCTACTTACAAATGGTCCTCAACTTACGACCATTCATTTAGTGACCATTTCAAGTTACAATGGCACTGAAAAAAAGTGACTTTGGCCATTTTTCACCCTTACCACTGTTGCAGCATCCCCATGGTCACGCGATCCAAATTCGGGCACTGGGCAACTGACATGTATTTATGACCGTTGCACAGTCCTGGGGTCAAGCAACCACCCATTGTAACCTTCCCAGCCAGCTTCCAACACTTAGCAAATGCCTGACGAACAACTAGAGTGATTCGCTTAACAATGGTGACAAGAATGGTTGTAGAATGAGGCGCAACTCACTGAGCAGCTGCTCAATTGGGCTCAATGGAAGTCGTCAGTGGGGGACTATCTGTATTTGATTGATTGAAAAAAAAAATTATGTGTCCGCCCACCCTCTCCACTCACGGGGATTTCGGACAGCTTACCGAAGTAAAACCCGAAATATAACACTCCGTAACAACCCCCCTCCCTGGCGACAACATTCAAACGAACCACGTGATGGGCTATGTGATCCCCAGGCCCACTGATAAACCCATGCTTTTGGGACACATGCTTTTTTGCGGTTGTTATCTAGATCAGGGCTTTTCAACCAATGGTACGGGTACCACCTGTGGTACATTGGCACCTGGCAGGTGGTACGTGAGCATCCTAGAAAAATGGTAGCGGGGGAGGGGAATGAGCTGAACCAGTGGCAGCACCGCACAAGCCTGAATGAGAGACGGCTGGAGCTGCAGGGCTGTCAGGGCTCAGCGGAAGCCCCAGGATCAGCACTTCTTTGGGGCTGTCAGGCTTCACATGACCCTGGGACACTGTGACCGTCATAAATATGAATCAGTTGCCAAGCATCTGAATGTCAATCACCAGACCCTGGAGATGCTGCAACATTCCAGCTGATCGGCGCTTCTTCTGGGCTCAGCAGAAGCGCCAGGCTCCAGCTGGAGCTCAGCGCTGATCCTGGCACTTCCGCTGAGCCCAGAAGAAGCGCCGATCAGCTGGAATGTTGCAGCCTCTCCAGGGTCTTGTGATTTACATTCAGATGCTGGGCAACTGATTCATATTTATGACGGTCACAGTGTCCCAGGGTCATGTGAAGTGACCAAAACCTGCTACAACCACCGAGCAGATGGGGGGGGGGAATGAAAACCAAACACCCCCCACCCCACCCCCACTGTGAATCCTCAACAGAAATGCTCACAACAATAAAAACCTCGGACAGGAAGAAGAGCGCAGCCGGGCGGGCAGGCAGGTGTCTTGCTAGGCTGTGGCTTGGGGGGCACTTTTTTCAGTGCCATTGTAACTTCGAACAGTCACTAAGCGAACTGTTGTAAGTCGAGGACTACCTGCACTTTATCACTTTTTTCCTTTTTTTTTTTTTTTTGGTCATCAAGTTTTTGAAATCTTGTTAGGCGACGGATGGTACTCGGATGTTGCCCTATCCTAAAAGTGTTACAATGGGTGAAAAGGTTAAAAAGCCCTGATCTAGATGTCTATTGAGGGCTCCTGTATACATTCTTCTTCTTTTAGGATTTTTCTCAATGGATCTGATCAAAAAAACCCAATCAAAGCTTAATCACAATGAAATAGATTTTAAGATAGACTGGAAGATTCTTGCGGTACCGGTAATTCTTGACTTCCCCCCCCCCACACACAATTCAGCCCCAAATTTCTGTTGTTAAGTGAGACATTTAGTGAGTTTTGCCTCATTTTACCACCTTTCTTGCGACACTTGTTAAGGGAATCGCAGCAGTTGATAAAATTAGTAAACCGGTTGTTAAGTGAATCTGGCTTCTCCCATTGACTTGTCGTGTCAGAGGGTCACGTGACCCCGGTGCACTGCGACCGTCATAAATATGAGTCTGTTGCCAAGAGCCTAAATTTTGATCACCTGGTTATGGGGAGGCCACAAAGGCCGTAACTGTGAAAAAAATGGTTGTAAGTTACTGGTTTTTTGAGTGCCGTGGTAACTTTGAACGGTCACAAAATGAACTGTTGTAAGTCAAGAACTACTAAGTCAGGTATGCATAATAAGCAGCAGGGCTTCAGGGTTGGGTGTCTAGCATAGCTTAGATCTTCTAACAGACTCTTCAGGATGAACCCAGTTTGAAGACAGTTAACATCTCAGCTAAACGTTTCACCAACACTTACAAAATTCTTCCCCAGGTCAGTTCATGCAGGAACCGGATGTGGTCATCTACAACGAAAGACCAGGACAAGATCCCGGGAAATCTGATGCTACCATGGAAGTGAAAGGCCACAAGCTTACGGTCACCCGGTAGGACATCTGAGGCACTTAAAGGACAGGCCCTCCAAATGCTGCTTGTGTGTTTGTGTGTGTGTTGGTAAACTGTGAAAGAGTTTAGCAGAAGCTGATCATGGACAGTCCTTGAAATCATAATGGATTTTATAATTTATTTATTTCTAGCCTGCCTTTATTATTTTGACAAATCTCTCAAGGTGGCAAGCATACCTAATACTCCTTCCCCCTCCTATTATCCCATAATAACCCTGCACGGTGAATACAGCTGAGAGAGAGTGACTGGCCCAAGGGCATTCAGCTAGCTTTCATGTGTTAAGGTGGGACTACAACTCACAGTTTCCTGGTGATTGGTCAAAGTCACCCAGACGGCTTTCATGCCTAAAGCGGGACTAGAACTCACAGTCTCCTGGTGATTGGTCAACATCATCCAGACAGCGTTCATGTATAAGGCGGGACTAGAACTCAGTTTCCTGGTGATTGGTTAAAGTCACCCAGCTGGCTTTCATGCCTAAAGTGGGACTAGAACTCAGTTTCCTGGTGATTGGTCAAAATCGCCCAGATAGCTTTCATGCCTAAGGCGGGACTAGAACTCACCATCTCCTGATAATTGGCCCCAAGTCACCCAGTTGGCTTTTGTGCCTAAGACTGGATTAGAACTCATGGTCCCATATTTTCTAGCCTGGTGCCTTTAAGCCAGTGGTTCTCAACATTTTTAATGCCGCGACCCCAACCGGTCGTAAGTCGAGGACTACTCAACCGGTCGTAAGTCGAGGACTGCTCAACTGGTGCAGCACCGTTTGCAGAATGGGACTTTTGGCGGGCTCAGCAGGGCAGAGACAGCCTGGACAATTCTTATTGGCTTTTGAAAGCCAATAGAATTAGATTCTATTCAAGAGAGTCTATTCTATTGGCTTTCAAAAGCCAATAGAATAAAAGGGAGTAGCACAGCTAAGGAAAAGGGGGGGGGGGGAATGGCAGACTGTGTTGTTTGGAGACCCCCGTGAAATGGTCGTTTGACCCCAAATGGGGTCCCGACCCACAGGTTGAGAACCACTGCTCTAGACCCAACTGGTTCTCTTCAAGATATTTCAAAAACAGTTCCAACTGGCAGCAGTTAGACACATGGAAGCTTCTAGGCTAGCTATATTTGAGGGAAAAGAATGAAAATCAGTTGCTGATAGCTTGTGGCCTAATGTCAGCCCTTCCAGGTGACTGTAGAGCAGTCTTTCTCCACCTTGGCAAGTTTTCTGGGAGTTGGAAGTCCATACATGTTAAAAGTTGCCAAGGTCGAGAAGCTTTTAGGTCAAGCCTGAATTACACAATAATGATTTATGCCTGCTTGCGTTTGCCTGCAGAGGCCTGCAGAAGGATTATCGCTTGGACCGTGCCTTTGGGACCAACGTCCAGTGCTGGTTTGTACACAACAGCGGCAAAGGGTTCCTCGATGGCCATTACAGAGATTACCTTGTCCCTAATTTATACAGCTACCTGAAGCGCTTCTGAATGCTCGGCTTGAAAGCAGGCGAAGAAACGGTCCAAACGGCCACCCAACTCACCTTGTAGCAATTCACACGGGCAACAACAGCCTTTGGGAAGAGTTTCATCACGGCCTGCTCCATCTTAACGCCGCCCACATCCCCCCCTACCCTGAAATTACCCTCCCCAGGGATATTTGGACATTGGGACTGCTTGTGTAGAATGCAAACCAAACATTCGACTTTTGAGCAAAGTTGCATTTGAAAGCAAAATGTAACCGAAGGGTGCTGGAAAAATGTAGAAAAGGTGGTTATTATTCCCCCCCCCCCCAGACTGTATAAAGATCGTGTATCCAAATGGAATTAAAGTAGAAAACTCTCTGGTGGATCCTGCATTCTGTTTGATTTGTCTAATGTCCCTAAGAAGTTTTCAAACAAGGCCTTTATGATGGGAGTAGCCCATCTTGGAAACTTTTAAAACCTGGGGACTTCAACTCCCAGAATTCCCCAGCCCGCGTGGCAGGCTGGAGGATTCTGGGAATTGAAGTCCACAGGTCTTAAAAGTTGTCCAGGTTGGACACCCCTGCCTTAAACAAGCATTGTTGGAATTGAGGCAGAAAGGCTTGCCACCTATTGGTCAAATTTAAATGACAGATTTAGCCAAAATTTAAACACGTCCTTAAGAGAATACAGGTAGTCCTTGATTTACGACTGGTCACTTGGACATGGTTGGAAGTTACAGCAGACCTCTCAAAAGATACTTAAGACCTAAGTTTGAAGTTGCACCTCCCGTGGGTCATATGATCTCATTTTTGGGCACTCGGCAACTGCGAGTTTGTGGCATCCCATAGTCACATGACTGCATTTTTTTTCCTTTTTTTTTTAAAACGGTTTCCCAAATTTAGAAGCAACTTGCTTCTAGTTGCCTGCAAAAAACACTCATTGGATAAACGGGATTCATTTAACGACTGCAGCATTCGCGCAATGGCTTCCAGAAAGATGATGATATGCTGACTCATTTAATGACTATGCCTTATGGCCATAATTCTGGGATCAGATATGGTTGTAAATCAAGGACTAGCTGCACTTGTTTAAGAACTACAGGTCCTGCTCTTTTCCCACAACGCCTCTTCCTTCCCTGAAAGAAATCTCTAGCCATGTAATCCCTCTGTGCTTTCTGTAGATTGAACTTGCAATGAAATAGTCCAAGGTTAGGCAACCTTGGCTCTTTTATGACTGGTGGACTTCAACTCCCAGAATTCCTGAGCCAGCATGAGGGAACTATGGCCCCCCTCATGACTAGTGGACTTCAACTCCCAGAATTCCTGAGCCAGCATGGCTCAGCATGGAAACCTCTCCCTTTCCCCTCAGCTTGGCTGGCTCAGGAATTCTGGGAGTTGAAGTCCACGAGTCATAAAAGAGCCAAGGTTGCCTACCCCTGGCCTAAGTCCTCTTGTTCTAAGCAGTGAGCCTCCTAGACCAGGGGTAAGCAACCTTGGCTCTTTTATGACTCATGGACTCCAACTCCCAGAATTCCTGAGCCAACATGGCTCAGCTCAGAAACTTCTCCCTTTCCCCTCAGCATGGCTGGCTCAGGAATTCTGGGAGTTGAAGTCCACGAGTCATAAAAGAGCCAGGGTTCCCCACCCCTGCCCTATATCAGGGCTCCTCAACCTTAGCTAATTTAAGACTCATGGACTTCAACTCCCAGAATTCCTGAGCCAGCATGAGGGAACTATGGCCCCCCTCATGACTCGTGGACTTCAACTCCCAGAATTCCTGAGCCAGCATGGCTCAGCTTGGAAACCTCTCCCTTTCCCCTCAGCTTGGCTGGCTCAGGAATTCTGGGAGTTGAAGTCCACGAGTCATAAAAGAGCCAAGGTTGCCTACCCCTGGCCTAAGTCCTCCTGTTCTAAGCAGTGAGCCTCCTAGACCAGGGGTAGGCAACCTTGGCTCTTTTATGACTCGTGGACTTCAACTCCCAGAATTCCTGAGCCAGCGTGGCTCAGCTTGGAAACCTCTCCCTTTCCCCTCAGCATGGCTGGCTCAGGAATTCTGGGAGTTGAAGTCCACGAGTCATAAAAAAGCCAAGGTTGCCTTCCTCTGAAATAGTCCTATAGATTCCCCCAATCGCTGCACTGCCTATCAGAAGAAAAAAGGGGGGCTGCTGCCTTCCCACAACTCCCTTAACCTGCCTGAATAAAACCGCTTTCTGGGTTTGAGCGATGCAGCGAACCATGAACTAACCATTTTCATCCCACGATGGACGAGAAAGCTAGTCCAGCTTGGAACAAAGCTTAGCACCTTGTGTGAATACATATGCTAAGTTTGTAACTGGACCACTTAAACTTGTTAAGAAGACAGCTTGGATGGCAATAAACAAGGGGTTCAGTGTTGGGCCATAAATACAGATCAGCCCCAATTTGCTCACACTTATAATTTTGGGTCAGGGCCCCCCTAATCTCTTGGGCACCAGGGACCGATTCCGTGGAGAAAGGCTTTTTCCCGGACTGGAAGAAGCGTGATTTCGCATGCCGCCTGCATCCCGTGGATGGGGCTTCATTTGTTTGTGCGGTCCAGTTTCCACCGTGCTACGGCCTAGTGCTGGTCCATGGACCTGGGGTTGGGGACCCCTGCTTTAGGCAAGGCGTGGATTGTGACAAGCAGCAGGTCATCACCCTGGATCTCGGTGCGATCTGCTCTTCTGAATTTAATTTGAAGAGCCCATCCTGCGAATTCACCACTTCAAGGGAATATAGTTTAACGCTCAAGTTCAGAAGCCATTTTATTCTAAAATAAAGCTATGAGCCAACCGAAGGGCCTCAAAGTCCAATTTACTTTGGGTAACGCACAATGGTTAAAAAGAAACACTTGCACCAATAAAATAACTTCCATCTTCTCTCTTCTGTACAAAATCATTATACAATTTTTAAAAAAAAAACATTGACGGACGCTCCTGCTGGGGTCCAAAGAGCCAGTTATGGTACAGTGAAAGCCCAGATCAAGAAAACTGGATTTCCAAGCATAGAGCGATTGCTGCCAATTCTCCAAATATTTCCACATCGCTAAACAGCGCAATGCAAAAATGGGTCCCGGGATGCAGCTGAATTCAGAAGGTCCACCTAACTGCAAGATCAGGTCTTTGGGCCATTCAGAAGAACTCTTCCTCAAATCTGATAAAACGTCCTACAAGAAGCAAAGGATAGCTTCTTCTACAAGGAGGGTCTGAAAAAAAAAAATATGAAAAATTGGAGGCTCTTTGACGATCCTCTGATTCCGTCAGAATCCATGAGTTAGATCAGAATTGGTACATTTTTTTCCCCACAAGGTTGGCCCACGACCATCAATGTCTTATAAGTTTTGATGACTTTTGTAAAAAAAATCTGGCCATTTACAAAGGTTATGCTTTTTATGGGGTGGTAGATATCCTATTGCTGGTCTCTCCCAACCCAAAGGAATGGAGGACTATGTTTGTATCAGGTTGTGTGTGGGGAAGCAAAACTCGTTGCTGGCACCCCCTGAAGTTTTAACACCATGTTTTAACTTAGCTCTATGGGTAGAAGAGGATTCCAACTACAGGTGTTTTCCATTTCTGCAGGAGACATAAATTACAAGAAGGTCTCTGACAGGACTGTAGATGGCCGATACTGTTCTGCAGATGAACCAATCTAATCAAAATTATGAAATTGCCCCTGGTTGAGATACAAAGGGCGTAAATAGAGGATCCAATGTACTGTATTTATAAGGCATCCATCAGAAATCTTGTTTGCTCCTTGAAGTTGACGGTTCAACTCTTGAGTTTAGCATACTGGACTTGTTAACCTGCAGCCATCTCAAGAGATGTTCCTCGCTGGTTCCATCAGCTCCTCTGGTCAATGGAGGCCAACTTGGAAATGTCTTCGTATGGAACACCCTCCACCTGACGCCCTTTCAGAGGTCCCTGCAGAGGGAAGTTAAACGAAAGGAAGTTTTAGGATGTTCAAGCTTGTGGACACCGAGAGCCTACGCATACAAATCTTGTCAACTAATGGTCGGCATCAGGTTAGAGTTAGAGAAGAATAATCAGCACTCAAGGGGAGCTAGTTGACTTGTAGCTAAGTAGGGATTCTAGGCTGATCTCCCTTTTCACTCCATCCCCAGGTTCTGCCACTACTTCTCCTACAAGAAAGAGGAGAATGACCAAACAGCAAGGTGAATGGACTCAAGTTACATTTGTGATGGTCTACTACTGGAAGATCTGAAGGACCAAGTTGGGGCCAGATCCTCATGGAGAAAAGAGACTGGACAATCACCTGTCTGAGACAATCACCTGTATAGGACAGGTCCTCCTAACTGAGCAGGGGACTGGACTAGAAGACCTCCAAGGTCCCTTCTAGCTCTATTCCAATTCAATTCAATTCAATTCCCTATTTTCTATTCCCTATTCCTTATTCTATTCTATTCTATATTCTATTCTATTCCATTTTCTGTTCCATTCTATTCTATTCCATTTTCTATCCTACCCTATTCTATTCCATTTTCTATCCTATCCTATCCTATCCTATTCTATTCTATTTTCTATCCTATTCTATTCCATTTTCTATCCTATCCTATCCTATCCTATCCTATTCCATTTTCTATTCTATTCCATTTTCTATTCTATTCTATTCTATTCTATTTCTATATTCTATTCTATATTCTATTCCATTTTCTATTCTATTCTTCTATTCTATTCTATTCCATTCCATTCCATTCCATTCTATTTCCTATTCTATTCATTCTATTCTATTCTATTCTATTCTATTCTATTCTATTCTATTCTATTCTATTCTATTCTATTCTATTCTATTCTATTCTATTCTAAATCAATCTATGTGGTTGTTAAGAGGGGATGCTGACTTGACGGCACATAATCACATTTCTCTCCCCACACATATGACGGGGTCTAAGTCCCTTGAGGAGGCATTCAGAGCTGAAAGCTTGGTAGCAATGGCTGACTTTTACATGTGGTCCTCGACTTACAACCACAGCTGACTCCAACATTTTGGTTGATAAGAGAGACAATTGTTAAGTGAGTTTTGCCCAGTTGTTAAGTGAGTAACCCCGTTGTTAAGTGAATCTGGCTTCTCCCTTGACTTTGCTTGTTAGAAGGTCGCAAAAGGGGATCACGTGACCCCCCCCCCGGGGACCCTGCGACCATCCCATGAATTGTTTGCCAAGCACCGGAATTTTTATCACGTGACCACAAGGAGGCCACAACGGCCGCAAGCGTGAAAAATGATGCAAGTCACTTTTTCCAGTGATGTTGTAACTTCGAACGGTCACTAAACTAACTGTTGTAAGTCGAAGACTTACAGAATCCAGGCAAGATTCAGCCGGGGCAAAGGACTAACATTTCAAGTGCATTTACACAAAACCCTGAGTTCACCGAATGAATCCATTTTCTAAATGTCTTGCAGGGATCGTAAATAAAGAAGGACAGGTTTCAGCGGCTCACTTCCAAACGACACCTTACACAACTACTACGACACACTTACCGATTCAATGAGGACTGTGGCTGAAAATGTCTTCTCGCTGATACCCTGTAACACGGCTTCGTTCCCTCTGTAGCCTCCATTTAAAATCAACACCTTTTTACCTGCAAGATGAACAGGGATGAATCTAACCTACCTCAAGCCTGACATCTGTCAGTCTAATCCAGTGCTTTTCTCCTATTTATTAACTCCTTGGAGAGTGATCTCCCCTCCTTCTTCCTTTGATCTCAAGACGCTGGGAGTCAATTTCTAGGACCCATGAATTAAGTCCTTCTCTATTTTATTAATGCCAATCTTCTGTGTGCCTTTGATGTTGGAATGGGATTTGAACTCCCCAACCATAGGAGCAAAACCTAGGGGCTGTGATAATTAAACCGCCCTGTGCCAACAGGAATGGTTTGCTTCACAGTTTGGGATAAACCCCACTTTGGCCACCTAATGAGAAGGAAGGACTCACTGGAGAAAGGCCTAATTCTGGGAAAGATTGAGGGCAATAGAAGAAGGGGACGACAGAGAATGAGATGGCTGGATGGAGTCACTGAAGCAGTAGGTGTGAACTTAAATGGACTCCAGAAAATAGTAGAGGACAGGAAGACCTGGAGGAACGTGGTCCATGGGGCCGCAATGGGTCGGACACGACTTCGCAATTAACAACAACAACAATCTTATTTTTGGCTTAAACATGCTATGTGAATCTTCCTTTCAGGTAATTCCCAACACTTCATAGCAATAGACTTATATACCACTTCGCAGTGCCTTTACAGCCCTCTCTAAGCGGTTTACAGAGTCAGCCTGTTGCCCCCCCAACAATCTGGGTCCTCATTTCACCGACCTCGGAAGGATGGATGGCTGAGTCAACCTTGAACCAGTTAGGATTGAACTGCTGACAATGGGCAGATTTAGCCTGCAATACCGTGTTCTAACCACTGCGCCAAGATGGTCCTTCCTTCCTTCCTTCCTTCCTTCCTTCCTTCCTTCCTTCCTTCCTTCCTTCCTTCCTTCCTTCCTTCCTTCCTTCCGACTTAGCAACAGCCCTTAGACTTATATACTGCTTCACAGTGCCTTTACAGCCCTCTCTAAGCGATTTACAGAGTGAGCCTGTTGCCCCCCAAAATCTGGGTCTTCATTTTACCGAGTTCGCAAGGATGGCAGGCTGAGTCAACTTTGAGACTTAGCCTTCACTACTCCATTCTAGCCACTGCACCACCAGGGCTCCTTCATAGCTTACCATTATGCAGACACAATATAAGTAGTCCTTGACAATCACAATAAAGCCATGGTGGCGAACCTATGGTACGCATGCCACAGGTGGCCCGCAGAGCCCTCTCTGTGGGCACGCAGGCCATCACCCCAGTCCTAGGCCTTCAGCTGGGTTTTATAAAACCTTTTCGCTTAAGGCCTCGGCCGCCATGTGCAAAAAAAAAAGTTCAATCAATCAATCAACTTCAACTTCTCGCGGGGAAAATAAAAGATCTTGAAAAGTTGGTATTGACTGATTGAACTTTTTAGTCACACCCAGTCTACCGTTACCACTACAGCCACGCCCACCCAATGGGCCACACCCACCCAGCACTCAACAATACATAAGTGGGTTTTGGGTTGCAGTTTGGGCACTCGGTCTCTAAAAGGTTCGCCATCACTGCAATAAAGTCTGCCCACGACGGCCGTATGTCGTAACGGTTGCAAAATGGATCAGTTCATGTGAGCGGCCTGATATTTACGACTTTTTTTTTTTTGCCATGGCTGCTAACAGGACGCAGCGGTTGTTAAGCAAACCCATGGTTCACGGTGGATAGTTTTGCTGAACACCAAGAATGCCAGTTTCCGGCAAAATTGTCACACACCGTGGTCACGTGACCACAGGACGTCACCAATGGGCCTAAATGTGGCCCTGTTGCTGAGCTGGTTGGTCATGTGACCGTGGAGGGGGGCCCAACTGACGGAATTTTAAATCCAGGTTGTAAGTCCCCTCTTTCAGGTTTTTGATCAGATTTTGAACGATCGCTAAATGATCAGTTGTAAGTTGAGAACTGCTTGTAGCATACCGTGGCTTATGGTTTTACAACCTTGGGTTGCAATACAGATAGTCCTCAACTTACGACCACAATGGAGCCCAAAATTTCAGTTCCTAAGCGAGACAGTTGCTAAGTGAGTTTCCCCCCATTTTATGACCTTTCCAGCCACAGTTGTGAGGTGAATCACTGCAATCAGGGGTAGGCAACCTTGGCTCTTGTATGACTTGTGGACTTCAACTCCCAGAATTCCTGAGCCAGGCATGCTGAGGGGAAAGGGAGATTTCCAAGCTGAGCCCTGCCGGCTCAGGAATTCTGGGAGTTGAAGTCCATGAGTCATGAAGGGGCCAAAGTTTCCCTCATGCTGGCTCAGGAATTCTGAGAGTTGAAGTCCACGAGTCAGACAGCGGCTTATGCCTAGGCCAGAGATAGGCAATCTTGGCTCTTTTATGATTCGTAGACTTCAACTCCCAGAATTCCTGAGCCAGCCATGCTGAGGGGAAAGGGAAAGGTTTCCATGCTGAGCCACGCTGGCTCAGGAATTCTGGGAGTTGAAGTCCACAAGTCATGAGGGGGCCATAGTTCCCCCATGCTGGCTCAGGAATTCTGGGAGTTGAAGTCCATGAATCACAAAGCGGCCTAGGCCTAGGCCAGGGATAGGCAACCTTGGCTCTTTTATGACTCATGGACTTCAACTCCCAGAATCCCTGAGCCAGCCATGCTGAGGGGAAAGGGAGAGGTTTCCAAGCTGAGCCATGCTGGCTCAGGAATTCTGGGAGTTGAAGTCCACGAGTCATAAAAGAGCCAAGGTTGCCTACCCCTGGCTACAGTTGTCAAATTAGTAACACGGTTGCTAAATGAATTAATGAGCTAACCAGAATATGAGAAGCTCTATTTAACCACGATCTCCAAATGAGAGTGTGAAAGACAGCCAGGGGAAGATACATTTAAAAACAGGGCTCCACCTTTAATAAGAATTATCTTGCCCCAAAACTGACCCAGGGCTGGGATCACCGTCTCCAGATGGGTCTGGTCAAGTTTGAGTTTATCTCCGGAATGGATCAACTTTACAACTGCTGTGTATTTGTCAATGACCTCCTGTTACATCAATGGTTAAAAGGAAAAAATTCGTCACTGATTATTCTTAAATGGCAAGAAAGAAGTCTCAGGTCTAACTGTACAAAACGCATGAAACCGTGGTTTATTTACATTGCACAACGCCTGCCCGAAACCAACAAGCCACCTGACCTGTTTGGACATTGTGGGAACGAGGCCATCCTGGTCAGCTATAGAGATAGTTCTTGACTCGGGACTCACAATTTCACTTATTTTTATCGAACGGATTTGTGTGCTGTCCATCTCGCCTGGAGGCGTATGTTGCTAAGGGACGTATGTGGCTGTTCAATCCGTTAAACCCCGTTTTACAACCGTTTCTCTTGTGGCTGGTAAGCGAATTACCACGGCCGTTAAGCAAATTGTGCAATTGTTACTTGAAGCCGACTCCCCCCGTTGACTTGGCTTGTGACACACCGCTTGGGAAGATCGCAAATTGGCGATCACAGGACGCTGCAACGCTGCCACACTGTTCTAAAGACCTTCTGATTGCTTTTATGCCAAGTCTGAGCATGTGAAATGGGGACGCTGCAATGGCCATAAGGGAAAGACTTGTCGTAAGTCAAGGACTACCTCTAAGACAGTTGTTTGGGCTTTTCACGTTGCCTGGATCTTTTGATCCTGCCAGCCCTGGTTAACTGATTGAACGGTTGCACGATCCAAGAACAAGGTGGTCTATCGTTAAGCCCTCCTTCACATCTTCCAATCGAGTTATAATTTAGCGTTAAGAAACTGTTCCTCACCACTTTTCTTGGACTTCAAGTCCCAGCATGCTTAGCTAGCAGGAACAGTGAGGTTCCATAAGGGGCCTTGAAGCAAAAACACTGGAGGCTTTTAAGAAGAGACTGGACATCTGTTTGTCTGAAATGGTACAGGGCAGGGGTCTGCAACCTTGACAACTTTAAGACTTGTGGACTTCAGCTCCCAGAATTCCTCAGCCAGCATAGAACTTCAGCTCCCAGAATTCCTCAGCCAGCATAGCTGAAGTCCACAAGTCTTAAAGTTGTCAAGGTTGCAGACCCTTGGTATAGGGTTTCTTGCCTGAGCACGGGGTTCGACTAGAAGACCTCCAAGGTCCCTTCCAACTCTTATTACAGGTAGTCCTTGACTTACGACCACAACTGAGCCCCAAATTGCTGTTGCTAAGTGAGACAGTTGTTAAGTGAGTTTTGCCCCATTTTACGGCTTTTCTGGCCACCGTTGTTAACCGAATCACTGCAGTTGTTAAGTTAGTAACACCGTTGTTAAGTGAACCCAGCTTCCCCCCCATGTACTTTGCTTGTCAGATGGTCACAAAAGGGGATCCCATGACCCCCCCAGGACGCTGCGATCGTCCTAAGTACGAGTCAGTTGACAAGCGTTTGAATTTGGATCACATGACCCTGGGGGGAATGGTCATAAGTCACTTTTTTCAGTGCCGTCCGAACGGTTACGAAAGGAATCGTCGTAAATCGAGGACTACCTGTTTTCTATTATTCCACCCATCCTCCCCTGCAACATTTTTATTTACACCTGTTCCAACCAGTGGAACGACCTGCCTCCAGAAGCGGGGAATGCTCCAACACTGGAAGTTTTTAAGAAGAGACTGGGCAGCCATTTGTCCGAAAAGGTATAGGGTTTCCTGCCTGAGCAGGGGGTTGGATTGATGACCTCCAAGGTCCCTTCCAACATTATTATTATTATTATTAACCCACACTTGCCCCTCTCTATGACCAATATTTTTGGAAGACAGATAAAAGACGCTCTACTCACCTTAACAATGGCTTTTCTTTTGTAGTATTTCTCGCCGAGTTTCTTGGTTATGATTTTGACCACAATTTCCTAGAAAAGAGAGCAAAGTTAACGACAGGCAAGTAGATCTCACCTCTTTTCTGCAGTTAATTCTTTCTGCAATATGGTGAAATTGAGTGTAACAGTAAGATTTATCCCGGAAATGAATTGTAATGGAGATGGAGAGAACACACACACACACACACACACACACACACACACACACACATAAATACATTTCCCTTAATTTCGTAGCTTTCCAAAAAAACAGGGATTTTGCTGTTGTTATTGATATAACTAATATCTTCCATCCCCACCCACCCCACCATCCATCCAGAACTGATGAAGCTTCTTAGATGAGAAGTGAAATGTCTTCAGGAAAAAAAACTTTTTCAAAAGGAAAAAAAAACCCCACAAAACCCTTGATCTTGTACACAAGATAAGAGACCACTATAAATGTTCAAAGGGATATGTGAAAATCTACCCACTTATTCCCCGAAGCTACATCACAACAGATTCCACACCATCACTTGGATACTCACAGGTTGCAACCAGTAGTCCAGTCGGGCAGTCTTTTTCTTCTCTTCTTCAAACTAGGAGAAGTAAAAGAAGGAAAAAAAAATACATATATTATTCATTTTGGCCTCGCAGGTGAGATCAACTAGAGATCATATCCAGAAAAATACCCTACCATACTAAAAAACTTTTGAAGAATGGCTTTGTGACTTCCAGAAAATCAGAAGCAACTGGAATACGGAGAGCATATTCTTAACGATAAGAGATCCTCGTATTAACTTACTGTATGTGGTGGGAATGCCCAAAGACTCGTGAGTATTGGAACAGGACACAAAACTGGTTGAGGGATATATTAACACTGGACTTAGAGTTAAAACCTGAACCCTTTTTGTTGGGAATAACGACAGAAAAATACAACAAGGGAACAATCTACCTGCTGCTACACCTCCCAACTGCAGGTAGGCTTGCTTTTGCGCAAAAATGGAAGAGCAAGGAAATCCCCACAGAGGAAGAGTTAATACATAAAATATTAGCGTGTGTGGAAATGGACAGGCTCACAATGATATTACAAGACAAATGTGGATCAGTTTATTATGAAACCTGGGATAAATTTTACCGCTGGGGGAATTCGAAGAGGACAGTCGGGATTAAAGATGAATGTTAAGATAGAAATATATGTTATTTTAGAACAAGAATTGTATATAAAACTTAGTTTTATATATATGTAGAGATGAAAAATTGATTGTAAAAAGTGGAATAATCTGATAAGAATGTATATACTGGAATGTCACGTTAAATCCAATGTTTGTTTGTTTTTAACTGTATTATAAATAAAATTTGAAAAAAAAAAAGAGATCCTCGTATTAACTAGATGGTGGAATTCTTAGTTTGCTAAGGTTGTAAAAAGTGATCACATGACCTTGGGACGCAGCAACAGTCTGTGAACCATCCTTCAAGAAGAGGCCCAGAACTGGATACAAGATGAGATCTGACCGATGTAGGAGATCAAAGGATTACTAACTAGTTGGCAATGATCTAGTGAACAGCTAAACTAGGAGTTAGGTTTTATGATCCCCTTGATTTTGATCTCTGCCATTTTCCTATAAACAAAACACCACCACCCCTCAAATATTATCACCAATCTTCGTTGCCTCGCATGGGCACATTGGCAAAACCTGAAAAGATAGAATATTTTTAGTTCAATGTTGAACTGTGGAGCCCTGAGTGCTCAGACACGTTTCTTGCTAGCGCTGATGATGTTACCTAGTTGGGTCATGAAATGTCTGCAAGAAAACAACCAAGCTCAGAGAGCACCAAGGACCCCACAGATGTCCTCTTCCTCTCCACAAACCCACTCCCCTCTAACATGGATGATGTTACCTAGTTGGGCCATGAAAGGTCTGCAAGAAATCAACCAAGCTCAGACAGCACCAAGGACCCCACAGATGTCCTCTGGTTGTCCCCTGCCCACTTTCAGTATTGCTCCTGCTTATAATAATCACCAAGCAGAATGCGTCAGTAACTGGGTCTCCACCACACCTGCATGATCTCGTCGAGGGCGTTTTTTCTCTTCTTTTTCTCCTTAGTCTGCTTTGAAATTGGAGGGGTTTCTTTCCGCAGCGCTCCCGAGGGCTTCAGCACGCTGGGGGCAAGCAAGCTGGAGAAAAGAGACATGTATTAATACCCTTGTTGTGGAGTCTGTCCAGATGCGAAGGTGTGATTTTCCTTAGTCCCCTACTATGGAAAAGGGGTTGAGATTTCCTTCCCGAGTCCCAAGAATAACACTGAGTTTTGATTGGATTCAGATGAGCGTCAAATGTTTGGCTTGCCCTGTTGCTCATGGGGGGGGAGGGGGAGGGAGGGAGGGAAGGACAGGAAATTCCCAGAAGCAACACACCAGCCCTATGAGGGTTTACAGATAGTCCTCAATTTACAACAGTTTGTTTAGCGACCAAGGCTACAACGGCACTGAAAAAAGTGATTTATGACAGGTTTTCAGACTGACAACCCTTGCAGCATCTCCAGAGTCCAGGGGTAGGCAACCTTGGCTCTTTGATGACTCCTGGACTTCAACTCCCAGAATTCCTGAGCCAGCATGAGGGAAACTTTGGCCCCTTCATGACTGGTGGACTTCAGCTCCCAGAATTCCTGAGCCAACATGGCTCAGCTTGGAAACCTCTCCCTTTCCCCTCAGCATGGCTGGCTCAGGAATTCTGGGAGTTGAAGTCCATGAGTCATAAAAGAGCCAAGGTTCCCCACCCCTGCCCTATATCAGGGCTCCTCAACCTTGGCTAATTTAAGACTCGTGGACTTCAACTCCCAGATTTCCTCAGCCAGCATGGCTCAGCTTGGAAACCCCTCCCTTTCCCCGTAAGCATGGCTGGCTCAGGAATTCTGGGAGTTGAAGTCCACCAGTCATAAAAGAGCCAAGGTTGCCTACCCCTGGCCTAGGAGGCTCACCGCTTAGAATAGGAGGACTTAGGATAGGGGTGGGGAAACCTTGGCTCTTTTATGACTCCTGGACTTCAACTCCCAAAATTCCTGAGCCAGCCATGTTGAGGGGAAAGGGAGAGGTTTCCAAGCTGAGCCATGCTGGCTCAGGAATTCTGGGAGTTGAAGTCCACTAGTCATAAAAAGGGCCATTCAGCCATGCTGGCTCAGGAATTCTGGGAATTGAAGTCCACCAGTCATAAAAGAACCAAGGTTGCCTACCCTTGCTCTAGACCAGGGGTAGGCAACCTTGGCTGTTTTATGACTCATGGACTTCAACTCCCAGAATTCCTGAGCCAGCATGGCTCAGCATGGAAACCTCTCCCTTTCCCCTCAGCATGGCTGGCTGAGGGATTCTGGGAGTTGAAGTCCACAAGTCATAAAAGAGCCAAGGTTGCCTACCCCTGGTCTATGTGCTTCTCTAACATTTTTTTCTAGGCAAGTGTAAACTTTTGTCCAATATCTCCTTGCTTTAACACCTACAACATTAACACCTGCAACCTTTAATGTTATTAAGCACCAACTTCTGCCTGTCCCAGGTCCTTGGAAAGGAGTGGAGAAAAAAGCCACATCCAGCCTGAATATCTGGCTGGCCAACGATAATACTTACCTCCCTTTGGGTGGTGCTGCAGCAGCTGAAGTGCTGGCTCCTTTGCCCAGGTTAAAGATCACTAAAACAAAGAGAAAAGATCACTCTTATTTTTTTTATGCACCACCATAAATTCAAATGCCACATTGCCAACCACTCCCACAAATAAACAACAGGAATGAAAGGATCGGTAGGGTGGATTCCAATGTATCAGGGAGGTTTTAATAGGTATTTCTTAGGCCAGGGGTAGGCAACCTTGGCTCTTCTATGACTCGTGGACTTCAACTCCCAGAATTCCTCAGCCAGCCATGCTGAGGGGGAAAGGGAGAGGTTTCCATGCTGAGCCAGGCTGGCTCAGGAATTCTGGGAGTTGAGGTCCACGAGTCATAAAAGGGCCAAGGTGGCCTACCCCTGGTATAGGCTTAGGCCGCTTTATGACTCGTGGACTTCAACTCCCAGAATTCCTGAGCCAGCATGGGGGAACTATGGCCCCTCATGACTTGTGGACTTCAATTCCCAGAATTCCTGACCCAACCTGGCTCAGCATGGAAACCTCTCCCTTTCCCCTCAGCATGGCTGGCTCAGGAATTCTGGGAATTGAAGTCCACGAGTCATAAAAGAGCCAAGGTTGCCTACCCGTCTTAGACCATGAAACAGCAGGGGAGAGAACAGATTGTGGCAGAAGAGGGGAGAAAAAAGTAATAAGTATATAAATCACAGGAGAAAGTTTTTGTGCACCTGCCCTGAGAATTCTTCTTTCCCCATAAATTCTAACAAATATAGGATTGCCCGTCTCAATATCCCAGGTCTGGAGTTGATATTTATTTTCGATTTTTTTTTATTCTGCCTTTAATATTTTTATAGATAAGACAGACAACATACCTAATACTCTTTTCTCCTCTTGTTTTCCCCACTACAATAACCATGTGAGGTAGGTTGGGCTGAGAGAGACGGACTGGCCATCCAGCTGGTGTTCATGCCTAAGGTGGAACTAGAACTCGCTGTCTCCTGGTGATCAGCCTAAAGTCATCCAACCAGCTTTCACGCCTAAGGTGAAACTAGAACTCACTGTCTCCTGGTGATCAGCCTAAAGTCATCCAACCAGCTTTCACGCCTAAGGTGGAACTAGAACTCACTGTCTCCTAGTGATCGGCCTAAAGTCATCCAACCAGCTTTCACGCCTAAGGTGGAACTAGAACTCACTGTCTCCTGGTGACAAGCCTAAAGTCATCTAACCAGCTTTCACGCCTAAGGTGGAACTAGAACTCGCTGTCTCCTGGTGACAGGCCTAAAGTCATCCAACCAGCTTTCACGCCTAAGGTGGAACTAGAACTCACTGTCTCCTGGTGACAGGTCTAAAGTCATCTAACCAGCTTTCACGCCTAAGGTGGAACTAGAACTCGCTGTCTCCTGGTGACAGGCCTAAAGTCATCCAACCAGCTTTCATGCCTAAGGTGGAACTAGAACTCGCTGTCTCTTAATGATTGGCCTAAAGTCATCCAACCAGTTTTCACGCCTAAGGTGGAACTAGAACTCACTGTCTCCTGGTGATTGATCCAATGTCCCCCCAGCTGGTCTTCGTGCCTAAGGCAGGACTAGAACTCAGTGTTTCCTTTTGTCAATTTTCTTCTTTGTAAGATTATTTTAATCTGGGCTGTCTGTCTGAGTCCATGTTTTTAGCCGTTTTTAATTTTTTCCTCGGTTTGTACAGCACAGAGACTCCACTGGAAGTGGGCAGCCAAACAAATTTAAATAAAATAATAATTTACTAATGGATTACTGTGAAAAATAATAATAATCAGAAACTGATTACAAGCAGCATCAGGACCGAGTTGCCAGAATTATTCACTGGAAACTTTCCCAGAGGTTTGGAAAAACTACGGGGGCCATCAAGTTTAGAAGGTTTTGGAAAACGAGTAGATTAAGATTTTAGGGGACTTTAGGATCCAAATAAAAGAGAGTTTGATATAATAATTATTGATATAATAGTTATTGAAAAGAAGAAAGTCTAGTTTGCTGATGCTGTGAACCGGGTAATGTAGGATTGAGGGAGAACATTTTAAAGCATTGGGACATGCAGAGTAAAGTTGAATATTTATGGGAAAAAATATCTGTTGTTACAACGATCGTGACCAAAGCCCTCAGAGCAATATCTGAAAGAAATATGAAATTATCAGACCTGGACAGCCTAATTTTACAAAAAAAACCCAGCCTGCTTGGAACTGCCTATATTCTTTAATATTAACTTAATAATTTTGCGGTCCTGGTTTAGGATTTGAATTTTTAATTCTCCACAATCTGTGAATCTTATAGTAGATTATCCACACCTAATAACTTACCTTTCTCCTCCTCATTTTCTCTGTTCAGTTCTGTGAAGATCGGCTCTTCCTGCAATGATAGAAAAGAATCATCTAAGCTAAGGATTTGTGAACCCAGCAAGAAAGCACACATCCTATCATAAAGTTAGAGTTGGCTTTGTTGCAATCAGGAAGAAATTTAAGCAAAGTTTGGTATACAAAATGCGCTTGGGAATACATCTAGGGGTCATGGGGCAGTCTAGGATCTGACTTATAGCAGGGGGACAAACACAAAAAAATCAATTGTAGAAAGCAGCAGCTGGTGGACAGATTAAGCTATTAATCTTATTTGATGATCCACTTCCTAATCCTCTTTCTCTCATCCACATAATGCAGGTTGTCCTCATCTTATAACCATTTGTTTAATGTGTGCTCAAAGTTACAACAGCGTGGAAAAAAAGTGACTTAGGACCGTTTTTCACACCGACTGTTGCAGCATCCCCAGGGTCACGTGATCCAAATTCAGAATGCTTGGCAACTGACATGTACTTATGACAGTTGCAGTGTCCCTCGGGGTCACGCGATCCTCTTCTATGACCTTCTGACAAGCAAAGTCAATGGGCAAGCCAGGTTCACTTAACCACCGTGTTACTAATTGTGGTGATTCCCTTAACAACTGTGGCAAGCAAAGTCGTAGATAACCGCCTTGCT
Source organism: Crotalus tigris (assembly GCF_016545835.1). Taxonomy (NCBI): domain Eukaryota; kingdom Metazoa; phylum Chordata; class Lepidosauria; order Squamata; family Viperidae; genus Crotalus; species Crotalus tigris. Next base: position 1,061,304 of record NW_024098373.1, read on the forward strand.
TAGGAACAAAAAATGGGGGGGGGGTTTATTGTGGTTGCAAGCCGAGGATTACCTGTGCTACATTTCTCGAACACGGGCCTAAGGGATATCAAAATGGCCGTTTCTTTTTCTCGTTGGTTTCTGAGACATTAAGACAGGGGTGGGCAACCTTGGCCCTTTTATGACTCGTGGACTACAACTCCCAGAATTCCTGAGCCAGCGTGGCTCAGCTTGGAAACCTCTTGCTTTCCCCTCAGCATGGCTGGCTCAGGAATTCTGGGAGTTGAAGTCCACCAGTCATAAAAGAGCCAAGGTTGCCTACCCTTGCATTAAGATGTTGCCTCACCTGATCTTTTCCCTCCAGGCCCCTCCTGACTTGCTGTTCGATGAATCTCGCCGTTTTCTCTTCATCGTCCATGTCCTGTTTTTTCTTTTTCTCCTGCTCCAGCTGCCTACGAATTGTCTCTGGGTCTCGGTCGATGTACTGGATGTACCAGCCTTTGGGTGTTTCGTCGACTTTGCAGAGGCCTTAAAAAAGCATATTGCCATGGTTACAAGCCTTCATTTCTGGGAGAAATAAGGGAGTTATAGAATTACACCCCGAAATTGGAAGCCTCCCTGTAAAGATACCCTTCCGTTAACCTCATTATGATAAGGTTAATGTCATGGTTCTGACAGATGAAACTTTTCAAAGAACTTTGAGGCATTGTTTACCTTAAAGAAAGCAGCATAGCATCGGCACTTACACAATCAAAGCCAAAAACTGGATTCCCCTCCCCTGAGCACATAGTATCAAAGCACAATTCCCTCCTCCAGTTAACAGTCATAAATCACATTCCCCAATTAGCTTGAAACATGGGCTTCCCCTCCAGCTCTCCAGCCAGCCAATTCTTTATCATCTCTTATTTCAATAACCTTGGTTCTCACACTAGTTTCAGTATTATGATGTCTAGCTAGAACAGTGGTTCTCAACCTTTTTATACGGCGACCCCCGATCATAAGGACGTGTGCGGCGTCGCCTATGTGTGGTGGCGCCCTTGCGCGGCGCCGCCCCGAGGGGGGAAAATGGCGGATCGCGTTGTTTGGCGACCCCCGTAAAATGGTCGTTCGACCCCAAATGGGGTTGCGACCCAAAGGTTGAGAACCACTGAGCTAGACTCTCATGCACATTCCTCCCCCCTCCCCAGCATCATCTAACAAAAAGAAGAAATGGCTGCATCTCTATCTGTTCTCAATGCAAAAACATCTGATGTTAGCAGTGTTGACAGTTAACTTGTTTTATCGGCAATGTCTTCTGTTTAGCAACAACTGGCACAACTGCCTCAAGCATCCCAGCAATTCCCAGGAGGGGGCCTTACCTTCTCTCCCAAGCCACTTTGTAAAATCCGTCAGAGTTTCCCACTGGGTCGCGTTCATATGGATGTGTTCCCGATGACTAATATATTCATTATACACTATATTGTTGTGGACTCTCTTTGTTCCTGGGAGGAGAAAAAAAAAAAAAACCACACACACTCTTAATCAGAAGCTTCCAACTGAACTAAAGAAGCATGATTTCATTGCAGCTCTTCCATTGTGGAATAGCATTTCCCCCCCAAAAAAATTGCTATGGTGTCCACCCTACAATTGTTCCAAAGTTCTTAAAATGTGGCTCTGCTTCCATGCCCGGGATTTGGGTGGATGCCAAGTCTGTGACTTTTGGGGGGGGGCGGTTGGCTATGTTTAATTGTTTTCCTCTTCTGGATGTACATGATTTTTATTAATGAAGGTGAATATTTGTAGCTCAAGGTTGAAATGGGGGGGGTCCTGAGTGCTCTCTGAGCTTGCCTGTTTTCTTGCAGACGTTTCATTGCCCGAACTAGGTAACATCATCAGTGCTAGCACTGATTAGCACTGATGATATCACCTAGTTAGGGTAATGAAACATCTGCAAAAAAGCAAGCAAGCTCAGAGAACACCAAGAATCCCATAGTTCTCCTCTTCCTTCCCCCAACCCCATTCCCTTCTAGCACTGATGATGTTACCCAGTTGGGTAATGAAACGTCTGCAAGAAAACAAGCAAGCTCAGAGAGCACCAAGGGCCCCCTCATGATTTTAATTGCTCGAGCTTTTTTCTTTGGTTTTATCCTTAACTACTCAGTTTGTTCTGGGAATCAGGCACTGGTGGCATGGTGGTTAAAGTGCAGTATTGCAGGCAAACTCTGCCCACTGCCAGGAGTTTGATCCTCAAGGTGGATTCAGTCTTCCATCCTTCCGAGGTCGGTAAAATGAGCATCTGGATTGTCGGGGGCAATATGCAAATAATGCTTCTATATTGTAAACTGCCCAGAAATGTGCTGTAAAGCGCTGGGAGGGGGGGAGAAAGGGGCAATACACAAGCCTAAATGCTATTGCTAGTTTCCAAATCTAATTTAAACAAACAAATAAACCGATTTACCAAATCTTCTCCGGAGAAGTTCTAGGAAATCATTCCGGAATTCCCTAGAGAAATATGAAAGAGACAGTTTTTATCTGCAACACTAACTGCGTTCAATTCAATTTATATCACAGCCTTTGAGTAACACAGAAACCTTGTCAGTCAGAATAGAAAGATGACACTCTCCGCATCCCCCAAAATGGAGGATAGCTTGATAGACCATGAATTAAGTCTTCAAACAATTAAGCCTTTGCTAAGCTTAATTGAAAGCTCCCACTCCCTACAAGATGAGAAAATTCTAAAATTTGTCTAAAGAAATAACCCCAAGTCTACCAGCCACTTTCGCATACCAACTGCAGCCGCGATGCTGCACAAATTTCAGCGGAGGCAGACAATAAAATGCAATGTGAAGTTATTGGCCAAACTCACTCTGAAAAATAATCCATGAATTGCTGAGGGTTTTCAGATGCAAGGAGCAGTTGTCGCTGGTGAGATTCGGACATGCAGTGACATTTAAAGCCATTCTGGAAAAAACAAGACAAGGATGCTGCATTTGAAAGACACCGAAATGAAGTCAAAATTTCCCCAGCAACCCTTGAACAGGTATCATGAGAGCTAAAGCATTTTAAAAAACATGGAGATAAAATGGTGAAGAAACCAGAGAGTTTCTTTGCTCAGCTGATGAGAAGCTACCAAAAGAACAAGTTATTTACCCCCCAAAGTGGCAGCAATCCTAGAAGTAGCAATCTTTAACAATGTCCAGGTATTAGATTTGGTTGCTTTCTGAAGTCAGCTAGGCTAAATAAATAAACCAGCCTGACTTAAATTCAATCCAGCCATTTGTCCTTGTTTGCATAAAACATTTAGCTTCGTCGGCTAAAATCCTAACACCACTACTCAGCCAATAAACTAAATTAAGTGTTTTGTGTCCTAGAATATGGTACAAAGTCACACCATGAAGCTGGGCTTACTGGCCGCTGCACTGTACAATCCCAGAAAATGAAAGAATTCAGGCATACGTGCCTGGTGCCCTTTCGGGGGTTGATTTATCATCAGTCTTAAACTGATGGGGAGTCTTTGGTCTAACAGGATCTTTTTTTTTTTTTCAAACTTGACCACTTTAAAATGGGTGGACTTCCAAACTCCCAGAATTTCCAAGACAGCAACTCTGGGTATTGAAGTCCATTCATCTTAAAGTGGCCAAGTTTGAAAAAAGGTGGTTTAATACAAGACTAATGAAAAGGAGCCCACTCTCACAGAAGGCTGGCTGAGAACGCAAAAAGGCTTCATATTATATATTGCCCAGGACTCAGTTGAAGAAGCACAGTGATGAAACCTGGAAAACCAAACCTGTTTCATCAGTGGAAGATTTCAAGAAGAGACTGGACAGCCCTTTGTCTGAAATGGTACAGGGTCTCTTGCGTGAGCAGGGGGTTGGACTAGATGACCTCCAAGATCCCTTCCAGTTGTGTTGTGTTCTATTCTATTATTATATTTCATTCCCTATTCTATTCTATTATTCTGTCCTATCCTATATTCTATTCTATTATCCTATCCTGTCCTAACCCTTATCCTATATTCTATTCTATTCTTCTCCCATTCCTTATCCTATATTCTATTCTACTACTCTTTATCCTATATTCTACTATTCTTCTCCCATTCCTTATCCTATATTCTATCCTATTCTATTATTCTTTATCCTACATTCTATTCTATTCTATTCTATTCTATTCTATTCTATTCTATTCTATTCTCCTATCCCAGTGATGGCGAACCTTTTAGAGACCGAATGCCCAAAAACTGGCCCCACTCTGCCCCCACCCCCGCCCATCCGCCCACCACCATCTCCATGGCTTGCTGCAGATCGCCCAGGCAGCCCCATGGCAGCCATGCCCTCTGTCCGCACTCCACAGCATCATCTGTATGTGATGGGGCACGAAAGCGGAGTCTTGTCCCCGCTGCCTGGTCGCCATATCGTTGGCTGCGCTGCTCTGTGCAGGCCGCGCTTGGGAGCGAATCTCCTCTGGGGGGGCTGCTGGTGAGGAGGGGGCCATTGGGGGGAAAGCGGAGTCTTGTCCCCGCTGCCCGGTCGCCATATCATTGGCTGCGCTGCTCTGTGCAGGCCGCGCTTGGGAGCGAATCTCCTCTGGGGGGGCTGCTGGTGAGGAGGGGGCCATTGGGGGGAAAGCGGAGTCTTGTCCCCGCTGCCCGGTCGCCATATCGTTGGCTGCGCTGCTCTGTGCAGGCCGCGCTTGGGAGCGAATCTCCTCTGGGGGGGGGCTGCTGGTGAGGAGGGGGCCATTGGGGCTGCTGGTGAGGAGGGGGCCATTGAGGCGGGGCTGGGGCGACGGCGCGGGTGCCCAAGGAGAGGGCTCTGAGTGCCGCCTCTGGCACCCGTGCCATAGGTTCGCCACCACTTTCCTATCCTATTATATCCTATCCTATTCCTTATCCTCTATTCCAGGGGTCTTCAAACTTGGCCCTTTATGACTTGTGGACTCCCAGAATTCCTCAGCCAGCATGCCTGGCTAAGGAATTCTGGGAGTTGAAGTGCACAAGTCATAAAAGGGCCAAGTTTGAAGACTTCTATTCTATTCTATTCTATTCTATTCTATTCTATTCTTATTCTATTCTATTCTATTCTACTCTACTCTATTCCGTATTTTCTATTCTATTCTATTTTACTCTTTTCTGTTCTATTCTATTCCCTATTTTCTATTCTACTCTACTCTACTCTACTTCCTACTCTACTCTTATGGTGGAACAAAATCACCATAAGACATGAGAAGAGCCAACCTAAATCCGCGAGAGATTCGTGGCTGAGGACGGAAAAGGGCATCCGAGGATAGGGCTTCTTTCCGTGCGCCCAGATACACTGCCCCTGCCCCTGGAGGCTCTCCCTTTACCTCGTCCCGGCACTGCTTCTGGCACATCTGGCAATACCAGCGCAGCTTCTGCAGCCCCTTCGACTTGATGCGGTTGGCGATGGCCTTGGGGCTCAGGAAGTCCGTCTTCCCCATGACGAGCGAGGCGAAGCAGCGGGGCCACAAAGCAACAGGCGACTGCGACCCTCACTTCCGGACTCTCGGCGGAGGAGGCGGAAGGGCTGACCGGAAACGGAAGTGATGTGACAGGAAATCATCATCATTGAGTTGAGGAAGGTTTTCGCCCTTTTATAGCTCTGCTGGTGAATTTCCCCCCACCCCCAGGACCAGGAATCACGGAAGTTACAGTGCGATGCTGTAAAGTCTGTCCCGGGCATTGAAACCTCAATTAATAATTTAAATTATTTTTTCCTTTATTATGTCTACACATCATCCAAGTGAGAGGTCGCTCTAGCACGTCAGCTTCGTGACGTCAGTTCTCTTTGGAGGACCGCCGCAGTGCTGCCCGCTCTAGCCGGCCAGCTCAGTGTCCGAGAAATCATAGAGAGGAATTAGAGGATGTGAGAGAGCGAGAGAGAGAGTGGGGGCGCTTCACCCGGAAGCCGTCACTGCTGTTTCTCTCACTTCCTGCGCCCGGTTCAGGCGAGGAAGCGCGACGCATGCGCGGTACGGGCGCCCTGACCTTCAGCAGCGGCTGCAGCCGGCGACGGCCAGTGGGACGAGGCGGCGGGAAGGAGTTTGATCGGCGGCGGCGCTGCTGCTGTTATTGTCGCTGCCCACGCCCAGCCGCGGTGGTACTTCGGGGGAAGGTGAGCCGGGCGGGTTTCTGCACGTGCTCAGAGGCGCTCTCGCCTCCCTAAGTCAGAATAGAGCTGGAGGGGACCTTGGAGGTCATCTAGTCCAACCCCCTGCTTAGGCAGGAGACCCTATGTCATTACAGACAAGCCTCGGGGGGGGGGGCAGTCAGACTGGCAGGCGTGGAAAGCTGCTTTGAGTTTCCCTGGGATTTCTTTCCCATGTGGCCCAAGTCCCGCCACCTTGGGGACAGTGGCTGATGGGTGCTGGAGTCCAGCAGCATGGGAACTCTAGGGAATCTGTGCCCTCCTACCTAAGGCTCAGTTATAAAAGTTACTTGGGTGGGGATTATGTCGTTGCTGTTGTTATTTTGCATTCACTGGGAATCTGATCTATTATTATCATTATCAATTATAATTATAATTACTTGCATTCACTGGGAATCTGATCTTACCTGATTCAGTTGTCTCAGCCAGTGACTTTCACAAAGGTTTAATTTCTAACTTTTAATTCTAATCACATTCCGTGTTTAAGAGGTCCCTAAGGAGGGGGCGTGCCCTAACATGCCCATCGCCCCTGTCACGTTTTAATTTCCTTTTTTGCTTGTTCAGGTTTTTTTTTTAATTCCACAAATAAAATAATTCTGCCTGCCTGTGGCTGAAGTGCAGAGATTATTATGTGGCCTGCCTGGAAAATAGATTGAATTGCATTTTTTTGCAGAGTTTCTGGAGATGCGTTTGCGGGAGCCTGGGCAGTTTCTGCAAACTGACACCTTACACCCCCCCCCAAGCATTTTCATTTCTTCTTTCTCCTGCCCTCCCACCCCCAGTTGAATTATTTTATTTGAAAGAGTTGTCCATCTTCAGAACACAACTCTGGGCAGCTGAGAGTAAAAATGAGAAGGCAATGAGAAAAAAAACCACAAACCTGGCCCCTAAACCAGTTTATGATTCAGTTCTGTCAGCAAAAAATTGAATCCCTTCAGGAATCAAAGCATTTGTTTCTCTTGTGGGATGAAGCCAGCATATTCTTTACTCAAATCTAATTTAAATGCAAGAACATTTTGGTTCTGAAAACTTTAACAAAAGAGAGAGGACATATTTTTTTTCCTTTTAGCCATATTCCCCAAGGTTTTATTTTTTCTTGGTGCAGGCATGGGAAGTAACGTAAAAGACACCTTGTTGTTACGTAGAGAGCTTTCATCTTTTTTATTTTTTTGATCAAACTGCTGAACTGTATTGCATAGTGCAAAAACTGGAGATTTTTTAATGATGGCCAGCCACCCTTGATGGTTTTCTGGGTGGTTAAGGTGGCCTAAAATGGGTGGTATTTTCCATTAAAAAAAAAAAAAAAAAAAGGTATAAAAAAACAATGTTGAGGAAAAGCGCACAACTTGATCTCTTCTGATGGAATATTTAGGAGACAATCGCAAAAAGCATGTTTTCCTTTTTTTATTTTGCAGCCTTAGATTGTCAGGTTTGTATCTTGAATTTTAGTGCACTTATTGAAAAGTGAGCCTGAGTTCAATTACAAGCATTATATAAGCATTCTTTAGAAAATGCAGCTGTTCTATATATTTGTTAATCTAGCAACCGAACGAGGCACATTCGATTTATGAAATATTGCAAATATGTGTTTATTTTTTTCAGGACCCAAGTTAGGAACATGGCGACTCTGAAAGACAGTAAGTGTTTTATGTTGTATTTATTGGCCTGAGATAGTAGCCTAAACCAGGGGTCTTCAAACTTGGCCTTTTTATGACTTGTGGACTTCAACTCCCAGAATTCCTCAGCCAGGCACACTGGCTGAGGAATTCTGGGAGTTGAAGTCCACAAGTCATAAAAGGGCCAGGTTGGAAGATCCCTTGACTTATGGACTTCAGCTCCCAGAATTCCTCAGCCAGCGTGCCTGGTTGAGGAATTCTGGGAGTTGAAGTCCACTAGTCATAAAAGGGCCAAGTTTGAAGATCCCTTGACTTATGGACTTCAGCTCCCAGAATTCCTCAGCCAGCGTGCCTGGTTGAGGAATTCTGGGAGTTGAAGTCCACAAGTCATAAAAGGGCCACGTTTGAAGACCCCTTACCTAAATAGTCTGAAATCATGACTGTATCTTCTTTTTATAGTTCCATTTAAGAATCTAGTACTCTCTATATAGCAGTATATAAAAAACATAGTACTTTTGGTTTTATTCTGCCATTTTCTTTGTCTACTTGAAATCCTACCTCAGTTCATGCCCTCTAATCCATTCAGTTACCCGACGTTTGAAGTCTATCAAGAATATCCAGAAAATCACTAAATCCATGAAGATGGTTGCTGCTGCAAAATATTCCAGGGCGGAGAGAGAATTAAAACCTGCCAGAGTTTACGGCGTGGGGGCGTTGGGTAAGGGATTTTCCTCCATTGTACCTGATCCCTGGGTCTTTTGATAGTTACTCATTGTTAGGGGCCACATCTCTCTCTCTCTCTCACTTTTTTTTTTTTTTTTTTTTTTTTTTTGCAGCTCTCTACGAAAAAGTGGACATCAAACCCCCTGAGGACAAGAAAAAGCATCTCCTTATTGGAGTGTCTTCGGATCGTGGCTTGTGTGGGGCCATCCACACCTCTGTGGCCAAACATATCAAGAGCCAGTTCTCCAACCTGACGGGTTCAGGGAAAGAGGTCATGGTGGTTGGGATTGGCGACAAGCTCAGAGGCATCCTTCAAAGGTAACCTGCTCTTCTGGGGGCTCAACAATCTGAAGTTGTCCCTGACTTAACGACCATTCATTTAGTGACCATTTGAAGTTACAACAGCACTGAGAAAAGTGACCTGTGGCTGTGTTTCACACTCACAGTTGTGGCACTCTGTGTTTTACGATGGTTTTGCCGAAAACTGGCACAAACCAGGCCCACAGCAAACCATTGCGTTGCTTAACGACTGTGTTGTTCACTTCACAAGCGCAGATTGGCTTAAGTGTGGTGATTCGCTTAACAACTGCCATAAGAAAAGGTCATAGAATTGGGTTGGCTACGTGGCTGATCTGTTGTCACATTCAACCATAATGTGCAGGCTCCGTTAGAGGCTTTTATGTCAAGGACTATCTATGTCAGGGGTCTTCAAACTTGGCCCTTTGATGACTTGTGGACTTCAACTCTCAGAATTCCTCAGCCAGGCACTCTGGCTGAGGAATTCTGGGAATTGAAGTCCACAAGTCATCAAAGGGCGAAGATTGAAGACCCCTGATCTATATGCTGAGTTTAGTTCAGGAGTCTTCAACCTTGGCCCTTTTATGACTTATGGACTTCAACTCCCAGAATTCCTGAGCCAGGAAGTTGAAGTCCACAAGTCATAAAAGGGCCCAGTTTGAAGACCCCTGGTCTAGTTGTTGGATCAGAGATCAACTGAAATTTCTGGGTGTTTCTTAGAACCTGGATTTAGAACCTGATGCAACTTGGAATGTGTTGCATAACAACCTTACTCTTAATTTTAGGACACATGGAAATAATTTTCTCTTGAACTTTAAAGAAGTTGGAAGGAAGCCTCCCACTTTTGGAGATGCCTCGGTCATTGCTCTGGAGCTGCTGAATTCTGGATACGAGTTTGATGAAGGCTCCGTCATCTACAATCGGTTCAGGCAAGAATTATCCCATTCTTCTGAAATCTAGGAAGAGCGTTTTCCAGGCAGAATAACTCCTTGATCTGACTTACTTTAATTAAGAGTAAACACCGATAAAGGAGAATGTAGCTCAGGGTTAATATGAAAGGTCCCTGGTGCTCCCTGAGCTGGGTGTTTACCAAACTAGTTAACATCATCAGTACTTTGCTAACACTGATGTTAACCTAGTTTGGGTAGTGAAGCATCTGCAAAACAACAACCCAGCTCAGAGAACACCAAGGACGCCTAAGAGTAAACAGTTGAACAGAATCCAAACAAAAGGAACAACTTTAGAGGTCTGGAGGCTAAAACATATAAGGAACAGCTGCTGGAATTGGGTATGTCTAGTTTAATGAAGAGAAGGATGAGGGGGGACATGATAGCCGTGTCCCAATATCTCAGGGGCTGCCCCAAAGAAGAGGCAGTCAAGCTATTCTCCAAAGCACCTGCAGGCAGGACAAGAAGCAACGGATGGAAACTAATCAAGGAGAGAAGCAACCTCGAACTAAGGAGGAATTTCCTGACAGTGAGAACAATTAACCAATGGAACAACCTGCCTCCAGAAGCAATAAATGCTCCAACACTGGAAGTTTTTAAGAAGAGACTGGACAGCCATTTGTCCGAAATGGTGTAGGGTTTCCTGCCTGAGCAGGGGGTTGGACTAGATGACCTCCAAGGTCCCTTCCAACTTTATTATCATTGTTATTATTAGCTGGCTGAAGGAAATCATTTCCTGTTGGAACCAATTGTTAGTTTTTGCTAATCAATAGGTTCTGATATTTTTTATTTTTTTCAAAACAAAAGAAAAGGCAGCCTTAAAATTGATAGTGGAGCATCGGCATATTCTTTCATGAAATACGTACATCTTCTACTTGAAGCTGGGACAGATAAGGCAGTATGGTTCAAATTAATTTTCTTTTCTTCCCCCCCCCCCCCCCAGGTCTGTCATTTCGTATAAGACTGATGAGAAGCCAATATATTCTCTTGAGACGGTTTCTGGGGCTGGTAAGTCCAGGAGTTGAAAACGGCTAGTTTGTCTATAATGGTATAGGGCAGGGGTGGGCAACCTTGGCTCTTTTATGACTTGTGGACTTCAACTCCCAGAATTCCTGAGCCAGCCTGGCTCAGCATGGCAACCTCTCCCTTTCCCCTCAGCATGGCTGGCTCAGGAATTCTGGGAGTTGAAGTCCACCAGTCATAAAAGAGCCAAGGTGGCCAACCCCTGGGCTAGTGAGTAGCCATTTCCAGTCTTCCCTCCCTCCTTCCCCTCCCCTCTCTCTCTCAAATGGTGCATGATCCCACTTTCCTGAGAAGAGCCTTCACAAAAGACTATACACCAAAGTAGGAAGCCCGATGTGACCATCCCAGCCTTCTCCCCTTGGTTACACAACATTGTGTCCCTTACCTTGTCCTCAATTACTAGGGGTGACATGAGAGCAGTCTTCCAATATCTCAGGGGTTGCCACCAAGAAGAGGCAGTCAAGCTATTCTCCAAAGCACCTGAAGGCAGGACGAGAAGCAACGGATGGAAACTCATCAAAGAGAGAAATTTCCTGGCAGTGAGAACAATTAACCAGTGGAACGGCTTGCCACCAGAAGTTGTGAATGCTCCAACACTGGAAGTTTTTATCAAGAGATTGGAACACCATTTGTCTGAAATGGGGTAGGGTTTCCTGCCTGAGTAGGGGGTTGGGCTAGAAGACCTCCAAGGTCCCTTTCCAACTCTGTTATTCTGTTCGATTCTTATTATATGAGCTAGCGTTTAAACAATAGCGTTTTCCCTTACACCAGGGGTAGGCAACCTTGGCTCTCTTATGACTGGTGGACTTCAACTCCCAGAATTCCTGAGCCAGCATGGCTCAGCATGGAAACCTCTCCCTTTCCCCTCAGCATGGCTGGCTCATGAATTCTGGGAGTTGAAGTCCACCAGTCATAAAAGAGTCAAGGTTGCCTACCCCTGCCTTACACCAACACTGTCCTGCAGCTTTTGCGTGAGGTAAAATCTGCCTCACCAATTCCAGACAGGCCTCAACTTACGAACACAATTGGGACTGGAAAATTAATCGTTAAAAATGGTGTGGTCATTAACTGAGGCAGCACGTGATCACAACCAGTGCTGCGACCTTTTTTACCACGGCTCTTAAGCAAATTACGGTGATCATTAAGCAAGATCACTTGACAGTGACCGCCGCAAAAAAAATGTTGTAAAATTAGGTTGGTTATGTGGTGACCCGCTTTATGATTGTCACGACAGGCTCCATTACGGTCATAAGTGGAGGAATAGCTGTGTCTTCTTTATTTACCGATCAGTTTTTGAAAAAAATAATTCCTCCGCTGGCTGAGGAATTCTGGGAATTGAAGTCCACAAGTCATAAGAAGGCCAAGCTTGAAGACCCCTGTTTTAGAACATGGGATACCTTTTATCAATGCCTAGAAAAATGAGGTAGAAAGGAACTAAATATGTATTAGTACAGGGGTCTTCAGACTTGGCCCTTTTATGACTTGTGAACTTGAACTCCCAGAATTCCTCAGTCAGTGTGCCTGGCTCAGGAATTCTGGGAGTTGAAGTCCACAAGTCATAAAAGGGCCAAGTTTGAAGACCCTTGTCTTAAATCTAACAAACAAAATGGAGGCTGGCTGAGGAATTCTGGGAGTTGAAGTCCACAAGTCATAAAAAGGCCAAGTTTGAAGACCCCTGATCTAATCTATAACAGAGTTGGAAGGGACCTTGGAGGACATCTAGTCCAACCCCCTGCTCAGGCAGGAAACCCTATACCATTTCGAACAGGTGACTGTCCAGTCTTTTCTTAAAAACTTCCAGTGTTGGAGCGTTCACAACTTCTGGAGGCAGGTTATTTCACTGATTTAATTGTTCTATCAGGAAAGTTCTCGTTAGTTCCAGGTTGCTTCTCTCCTTGGTTTGTTTCCATCCATTGATTCTTGTCCTGCCTTCTGGTGCTTTCGAGAATAGGTTGACCCCCCTCTTCTCTCTGGCAGCCCCTGAGATATTGGAAGATCTCCATTAGATCTTTAATGAATGCAGGTCACTTTCCTATGTATTGAATTGCCCAGTAATCTGAACTGTTATTTAAATGCATGCAGATGGACGTTGCTGTATCCCTCTGTCCTACATAATATACGTCAGACATGTCAAACACAAGGCCTGGGGGCCGGATGCGGCCCGTGAAGTGGTTTCATGTGGCCCACAAAACCATCCTGGAAACAGTGAGGGAACGCCCCCCCCTTCCTTGGCCCTGGCCCAGGCCAGCCGGGAGCCAGTGTACAATTTTGTGGTGGCCGTCTATGCCGAAACGCATTCAGTCTTAGCTCCACAAGGCCGTCTGGAAACAGCGAGGAACCAGCCCCTGCCGCGTCGGCCCCAGCCCCTGGGTGCATGCTGGGGAGGGGTCACCCTTTGTGAGGAATGAAGAAATGCACCATCACCTGGAAGTGGCCAGCAAATGGCCTTCGCCTACTTCACATATCCAGCTTGATGGGCTCTGCCCTGGTCCCACCCCCTTCTGTTCAGATCTGTTCCACTCCTGCCCAGGCCCCCACGGGCACCCTTGACGCGAATGATGCCACACCCACCCAGCAGGCCACACCCACTCCATCCACACCCACCCAGTAGGCTGCACCCACCCTGGCCACACCCACCCAGCCCTCCCCTGAGGGCAACAGCATGCTGATGCCGCCCTCAATGAAATTGAATGTGACACCCCTGCTATACGCTCAAGGCTGTAAGGAACAAGCTGTACCAACTGTTGTGCTCTTTACAGAAAGCATTAGCATCTACGATGACATCGATGCGGATGTCCTGAGAAACTACCAGGAGTTTGTATTGGCGAACATCATCTTCTACTCCATGAAGGAATCTACTACGAGTGAGCAGAGCGCTCGGATGACCGCTATGGATAGTGCCAGTAAAAATGCCTGTAAGTGGAATTCTGGGTCCTCATTTTACCGACCTCGGAAGGACGGAAGACTGAGTCAACCTTGAGCCAGTCAGGATTGAACTGCTGGCAGTGGGCAGAGTTAGCCTGCAATACCGCGTTCTAACCACTGCGACACCACAGTTCTTCTTAAATATAGAAGGTGCTTCCAACGGTCAAAAACCTTTGATCGATGAGTTGACTCTTAGATAGCTTCCGGGAGGCTTGCATAAAAATGATAAATATCTTAAAAAGCAATCAGGTTTTTAAAAAACCCAGATTTAAATATTATGAGCGATAAAGCATTAAGAACAGACAAAATAGTTACGTTTTGCTTGCTGTAGCTAAGGAATAGAGTATTTGAAAGAGATAATTTAGCTTAGAACAGGGGTCTTCAAACTTCACCCTTTTATAACTGGTGGACTTCACCTCCCAGAATTCCTCAGCCAGGCATGCTGGCTGAGGATTTCTGGGAGTTGAGGTCCACAAGTCATAAAAGGGACAAGTTTGAAGACCCCTGGCTTAGAGCTTCCCAATCTCACCAACAGCAAGCATGCTGGCTGGGGAATTCTGGGAGCTGAAGTTGATATATCTTAAAGTTGCTGAGATTGAGAAACACTACTTTAGCGGAAGGAAAGACCTCTTTTTAATTAGATTTTTTTTAAAAAAAAAATCCCACCTTTATTACTTGGATAAGCAGCTCAAGGCAGTGAACATATATAATTCTCTCCTCCTGTTTTTCCCCAACACCAACCCTGTGAGGTGGGTTGGGCTGAGAGAGAGAGGGACTGGCCCATCCAGCTGGCTTTCATGCCTAAGGCGGGAATAAAACTCAGAGTCATCTGGTGATTGGCTCAAAGTCATCCAGCCAGCTTTCCTGCCTTATATGTGATATATGAAATAATGGTCTCCCCCTCCCTTCTTGTTTCCCCCCTTCCTTTTAAAGCTGAGATGATTGACAAGCTGACCCTGCGATTCAATCGCACGCGTCAAGCTGTCATCACCAAGGAACTGATTGAGATCATCTCTGGTGCTGCAGCTCTGTAAGTATGGACAGATGTCTCCCTGAAGTTCTGGTTATTTATTTTTGTGGGGGTCCTTCATGCTGTCTAAGCTTGGTGGTGGTCTTGCAAAAGTTCCATTACACCAGTGGTTCTCAACCTTTTTAATGCCGCGACCCCCAACTGGTCGTAAGTCGAGGACTACTCAACTGGTGCAGCACCGTTTGCAGAATGGGACTTTTGGCGGGCTCAGCAGGGCAGAGACAGCCTGGACAATTCCTATTGGCTTTTGAAAGCCAATAGAATTAGACTCTATTCAAGAGAGTCTATTCTATTGGCTTTCAAAAGCCAATAGAATAAAAGGGAGTAGCACAGCTAAGGAAAAGGGGGGGGGGAATGGCGGACTTCGTTGTTTGGCGACCCCCGTGAAATGGTCGTTCGACCCCAAATGGGGCCCCGACCCACAGGTTGAGAACCACTGCATTACACAAACTAGGTAACATCATCAGTACTCTAGCACTGGTGACGTTACCTAGTTGGGTAATGAAACGTCTGCAAGAAAACTGCCAAACTCAAAGAGAACCAAGGACCCCACAGTCCTCCTGTTCGCAAACATCCGATGTTAGCAGCGTTGACATCTGGCCCCTCTTAGAAAAGGACAGGTCCTGTAATGTAAACAAAAGCACACGTTAGGGATTGCCTCTTGGTTTATTAGGGTGTTTCCTATAGAACAGTGATGGCGAACCTTTTAGAGACCGAGTGCCCAAACTGCAACCCCAAACCCACTTATGCATTGTTGAGTGCCGGGTGGGTGTGGCCCATTGGCTGGGTGTGGCCCATTGGATGGGCATGGCTGCAGTGGTAACGGCAGACTGGGTGAGACTAAAAAGTTCTATCAATCAATTCCAACTTTGCAAGATCTTTTTTTTTTCCCCGCGGGAAGTTGAAATTGACCGATTGAACCTTTTTTTTTTTTTTTTTGCACACGGCAGCGGAGGCCTAAAGCGAAAAGGTTTTATAAAACCCAGCTGAAGGCCCAGGACTGGGGCGACGGCGCGCGTGCCCACAGAGAGGGCTCTGAGTGCCGCCTCTGGCACCCGTGCCATAGGTTCGCCACCACTGCTATAGAACAGGTTTGTCAGCTTTGACATCGCTAGTCTTCACCCAAGTGGCTTCAGACAGCGAATATCCTTTACGTTGCACTAAGTACTGCAATTTCCCTTTAAAAATTCCAGAATCAAGAATATGCTTTATGTCATGGTGGGTCTGACCCGCCACCACGAGAGGTCCAAGTGCCTTCTTAGGGGGAGGTCTTAAAGTGGAACCTCGAAAAGGTTTTGGCAAGCTACAACGGAAGACAGGGTGAACGTTCCCTAAAAGTCACTTGTTTCGGGGACAATTTGTGGGGAGTTTTCAGTTGACACACGGTTATTAATCCCATTGATAGCCAGGTCAGCAGCAGCTGTCATCCAGTCTTCTGCCACAGAGATCCTACGGGGTTTCCTGCAAAGCTCAGATTCTGCTTAATTTTTTTTTTTTTTTACAGAGACATTCATAGGAGGCAAAAAATGATTCTTTAATACTTGTCTGCCATAATTCTGTTAAATGGAGGGGGGGAGGAATCTAATGCGGCGTAGAATGGAAAATGATTGCCTTTTTTGTAATCCATCCGCTAATTGACCCGTCTTATTACCTCGTTTGAGGTTACAATTTAATTTTAAACCGGCACAGTTCATTAACGCGTGTTGATTCTACCTTGTGTGTCTGCAGCGATTTCTCTGCCTTAATCTGCACTGCTTGATGCTTCACTGCATGTTTTTTTGTGTATCTTTTTTTTTAAAAAAAAAACAAACAACTCCACAATCAAGGCAATAAGGGCTAATCCGAAAGTGAATTTCATCCAGAATCAACAGGTAAAACGGGATCGTAAATTATAAGCCGAGAAAAAAAAAGTAGATCATGGAAATATCTTTAATAGTGGTGGGAAATGTTTAGCTGACTTTCTGCTTTGGTTCAGATGCTCGCTTGCAAACGATTGACAATTGCACCAATCACGGCTGCTAGCATTTTTACTAAAAAATCAATTCCATGCCTGTAATATATGTGCAAGATGGATGTTGATCAACCAGGGTATTTTCATTATTATGGATGTCGATGTATTAAAATACTGTGAAACTATGCTTCTTCTTGGTGGATACTGGGGGAGTATAGAGTAGACCAGCGAGGCCGAAGATATAACTGGGGTTGGCGTTCTTTGGATTCAAACATGGGTCTTCTTCAAAAGCAGCATGGCGGTCATCCAGATCAGAGGTCAATTGAAAGTAAACCATGGCAGATAAACTGTTTTGATAACAGAAACGGTAGCTGAGAAACCAACTAAATGTAGTAAAAGACATTCCACATTGAGGTCTATCTGACTATATCTATCATCTGTCATGTCTGTCTGTCTATCTATCTATCTATCTATCTATCTATCTATCTATCTATCATCTATCCTATCTATCATCTATTGATCTATATCATTATCATCTATCTACATATCTATCTTGTCTGTCTGTCTCTATCATCTATCCTATCATCTATCTAGCTCTATCATTATCATCTATCTATCCTATCTATCATCTTTTGATCTATATCATCATCTATCTACATATCTATCTTGTCTCTGTCTATCTATCCTCTATTGATCTATATCTCTATCATTATCTATCATTATCATTTATCTATCTACATATCTATCTTGTCTGTCTCTATCATCTATCCTATCTATCTAGCTCTATCATTATCTAGCTCTATCATTATCTATCTATCTATCCTATCATCTAGCTCTATCATTATCTGTCTGTCTATCTATCTATCTATCTATCTATCTATCTATCTATCTATCTATCCTATCATCTATTTATCTAGCTCTATCATCTATCTAGCTCTATCATTATCTATCATCATCTATCTACATATCTATCTTGTCTGTCTATCATCTATCTATCATTATCATTTTCTATCATCATTATCTATCTTATCTATCATCTCTATCATTATCTATCTATCTAGCTCTATCATATCTGTCTCCATCCATCCAATTTTTATCCCACCTTTTTATTATTTTGTAAGTAACTCGAGGTACCAAACATACCCCATACTTCTTTCTCCTCCTCTTTTCCTCCCAACAACCTGTGAGGTGGGTTGGGCTGAGAGAAAGTAACTGGCCCAAAGTCACCCAGTTGGCTTTCAGGCTTAAAGTGGGACTAGAACTCACAGTCTCCTGATGATTGCCCTAAAATCGCCCAGCCAGTTTTTCATGCCTAAGGCGGGACCATCTTCTGGTTTCTAAGCCAGCGCCTTAACTGCTACACCAAACTGGTTCTCAGAAACTACATTTAAGTTTGTAAGCTTGTACTAACTTTCACGAATTGCACTGAAAGCAGCCACCTAATGCACAAACACGAGCAAGAGCGAATTAGAGATTTTCCTCTTGTTTGGATTAGAGCAGTGTTTCTCAGACTTTGCAATTTCGAGACACGTGGACTTCCAGCTCCTAGAATTCTGTAGCCAGCATGGGGAAATTGAAGTCCGTGTATCTGAAAGTTGCCAAGTTTGAGAAATATTGCCTTAAAACAAGGGTCTTCAAACTTGGCAACTTTTAAGACTCGTGGACTTCAACTCCCAGAATTCTTCAGCCAGCAAAGCTGGGAGTGGAAGTCCACAAAAATCTTAATGTTGCCAAGGTTGAGGACCCCTGCCTTAGAAGTTTGCCTTAATTCCATTTCAATCTGTTACTGATTCTGGCATTGGTTCCAACAGACTCCCTTAGAACAAGCCTTACCAGGGAGAATATTTCTCCTAAGATAGTGTAATGTTTCCACCTGTATTATAATGAGCTGCAATTTTAAAGTATTATTTGAGATCCGTTTGTGAAGCTATTGCAAGCCCTTCAAAAATGAGCAGTTAAAAATTCCCACTGGGAGCTGCCAGATAACCCAGTGCGAACACAAAAGGATCTGTCTTACCGAATTAAAATCACACCGGAGCACCCAGCTCAATTTTAACTATTTAATTAACAAATCCTCTACAAAGAGTTTTTCAGAGGCTCAGGCCAAGACAGCAAGTGTGTGTGTGGTGGGGGGAAGGAGGAACGTAGAAGCGGTTCACCGTTTGACAGAACTGGAGGATCGGTAAATGAAACATTCAATTAAGTTATGAATTTGAGTTCAAGCTCTTTTTAATACATCGTTTCTGTTTATAGATAAAGGAGAGTCTTCCAGCAAGCAGTTCCTTTCTCAAGGGAGAAGATTATTAATCTGTCGTTCTGTGAAGAATTCTCAGGCAGAGAATCCCCATCTCTTTGAAATTTGTATTGCAAATAAAGTCCTACATGAAAGTTTCCTCCGTTATGTGATTGTCAGGAAAACTGGGCGTGAAAGGTGATGAATAGGGACAGCTTCATAACAGGCTGTTCATTGTGCCGCAGTTTGCACCATTAGATACGGGTAGTCCTCAACTTACGACCACGATTGAGTCTGACATTTCCACTGCTAAGGAAGACAGTTGTTAAAAGTTGTCATAAGTCCCCTTTTTTCAGTGCTGTTGTAACTTTGAACTGTCACTAAATGAATGGTTTTTATTTGAAGATGATCTGCACTCACAACTTTCTCGGTCAATCTTTTAAGTGGCTTGCTCCAATATGAGCATCCTTTAAAATGGGACAAACTTTTTTTAACTGGCCTGCTACAAAGAAAATTGAATCACGGACCCAAAATCGTTGATGATGTTACCTAGTTGAGTAATGAAACATCTTCAAGAAAATCACCAAGCTCAGAGAGCACCCAGGACCCCACAAAGGCAATTGCTCCCTAGCACTGACACGTATTTAAAAAAAAAAAATCACAAATTAAAACTGCTTTTTGAAGACACAGTAGTAGATCCCAAAGGTGCTTTTTCAAGAGGTGACTGGACTTTCTCGTTTCTCTTTGAAGACGTTTCGCTTCTCATCCCAGAAGCTTCTTCAGCTCTGACTGGATGGTGGGGGGAAATGGAAGGATTTATCCTCCTTGCAGACAGCCGGTCATTTGCATTCTTTTAGAGCAGTGGTTCTCAACCTTTTTAATGCCGCGACCCCCAACCAGTCATAAGGACTACTCAACCGGTCGTAAGTCGAGGACTACTCAACTGGTGTAGCACCGTTTGCAGAATGGGACTTTTGGCGGGCTCAGCAGGGCAGAGACAGCCTGGACAATTCCTATTGGCTTTTGAAAGCCAATAGAATTAGACTCTATTCAAGAGAGTCTATTCTATTGGCTTTCAAAAGCCAATAGGATAAAAGGGAGTAGCACAGCTAAGGAAAAGGGGGGGGAAATGGCGGACTGCGTTTGGCGACCCCCGTGAAATGGTCGTTCGACCCCAAATGGGGTCCCGACCCAGAGGTTGAGAACCACTGTTTTAGAGAGTAGTTGAGGCCACTTGGAACTTTATATGTGTCCCCACTATGTTTTCTGCTCTATGCAGTCAAGAAGGCTCTACACACATTTGCACCACTCAGATGACCCTGGGGACACAGGTAAACCTGGTGGCCTCAACGACTCTAAAAGAATGCAAATGACCAGCTGTCTGCAAGGAGTATAAATCCTTCCACTCTCCATCCTTTAGTCAGAGCTAAAGAAGCTTCTTGGATGAGAAGTGAAATGTCTTCAAGGAAAAACAAGAAAGTCCAGCATTTACAACTTCTGGAGGCAAGTCGTTCCCCTGATTAATTGTTCTCACTGTCAGGAAATTTCTCCTTAGTTCTAGGTTGCTTCTCTCCTTGGTTAGTTTCCATCCATTGCTTCTTGTCCTGCTTTCAAGTACTTTGGAGAATAGCTTGACCCCCTCTTCATTGTGGCAGCCCCTCAAATATTGGAGCACTGCTATCATGTTACCCCTGGTCCTTCTTTTCATTAAAGAAATACAAGGCAGCAACAAATGGTCACCACTGCTAAAAAAAGCAAACCAATAATTTATTTACTTTTCAACTTGTGATAAACCTGGGAATTTCAACAGATTGATTACGTGTCAAGTCATTTTCGACTCCTAGCAACCACAGCGATAGATTTTCTCCAGGACAAACTGCCTCTAACCCGGTAGATGTCTATCCTGAATCTAAATCCGATCGTTTTTAATGCCCCTAGTAAATTCTAGGAAAGGAAAGGAAAGAATCATTCCGTTGTGTCACGGAGGAGGCTTTAAGTCTAAAGTAGAAAAGAATCTTGAGGCTGGATCTGGCCAAAAGCCATTTAGTCAATATTGTGTGTCACACAGTGGCCAATCAGATAAATCCTGGAAGCTAAGCAGCATTGATTGAACTGTGACAGCTTCTTATCCGTGTAATTCGATGGCCACTGAATCAAAGGCAATTCTGCCTCTCGTGATAAGTCTCTAACAAGCTAAAAGGCACTGATAGTGTAGCATTTCCTCAACCAGCAGATGTTCTATTCACCTAATAGTTTGGGATATCCTTTTTGTAAAAGCAACTTTTTCCAAGGCTATATCTTTTTTGGGCCCAAATTCAAAGTGGGTCTCTCGGTGGATGGATGTATATAAAGCTATCCCTAAGGATTTCAGGTTAAAAATTTGTATTACTTTATTATTGAAGCATAAACTACAAAACTATAAAGAAAAATGGTAAATAAAGGTAAAATAGGGGAAGAGAGAAAAGTGTAGGTACAGGGTGGAAAAAAAAAAAGCATTGACTTCTGACTCCTTTTGGTGCAGTAGAATAAGGCAATGAAACCTCAAATTTTTATTTTTGTATAATAATATGTACCAGCCATTTCTATGACACCAAACCTATCGAATCAGCAAAACCCCAAATCAAAGATTCGTAAGGATTTCAAATATGGAGTTTCATTTTTGCAGCAGTCACATATTGGCTGATTTTAGTTGAATTGTAATTCCAAATTTGCTTCAGATAGATAGATAGAGAGATAGATATAGAGATACAGATAGAAATACAGATAGAGACAGAGATACAGATAGAAATACATATAGCTAGATATAGATAGATGATAGATATACAGATAGATACAGATAGAAATATAGATATACAGATAGAAATACAGAGATAGAGAGATAGATACAGATATAGATAGAAAGATAGATATATAGATACAGATAGATATAGATACAGATAGAAATACAGATAGAGATAGAGATATATAGATACAGATACAGATAGAAATACAGATACAGATAGATAAAGATATATAGATACAGATAGAGATACAGATAGATATACAGATAGAAATACAGAGATAGATAGATAGATAGATAGATAGATAGATAGATAGATAGATAGGTAGATAGATAGATAGATAGTGAGGGAAGTTAGCCCAGAGAAAGAAATATTAAAAAGGGCAGAAAAATATATTTTTCCTCAAAAGGACTTTTTAAAACCAAACCTGGCCCCAAATCTATCTCTCTGCCCCAAGCAAGAGCTAGCCCCATACAAATGCAGATGTAAAACCATCAGAAAGTTGGAGCCAGAGCAATCAAGAAGACAAAAGAGAAGATCTGCATACCCCATCCAAACTCTAGGTGTCAGCCCCATCACCTGGGAAGCAGGATAGGATAATAGAATTAAACCACAGATATCAAGGCCTAGACCAGTGGTGGCGAACCTATGGCACGGGTGCCAGAGGCGGCACTCGGAGCCCTCTGTGTGGGCACACGCGCCGTCGCCCCAGTCCTGGGCCTTCAGTTGGGTTTTATAAAACCTTTTCGCTTTAGGCCTCGGCCGCCTTGTACAAAAAAAAAAGGTTCAATCAATCAGTCAATTTCAACTTCTCGTGGGAAAAAAAAAGATCTTGCAAAGTTGGAATTGATTGATTGAACTTTTTAGTCCCACCTAGTCTGCTGTTATCACCACAGCCACGCCCACCCAATGGGCCACACCCACCTAATGGGCCACACCCACCCAGCACCCGACGATGCATAAGTGGGTTTGGGGTTGAAGTTTGGGCACTTGGTCTCTAAAAGGTTCGCCATCACTGGCCTAGACAAACACTCAGAAACAGCCTCAAGGTTCATGCCACAGGAACGGGAAACTATTCCAAACAAAAGGCTGGGGGGGGGGGTATAAAACCTGCCCATGTGCTCAATCTCTCTCTCCTTCTCTCCTCTGCACTTTCCTGAAGAACCATCTTTCTGCAATAAACTGTAACCTTCTTCCCAAAGCAGTCGCCATGTTTGCTTATTTATTCCCGGCTTGGATGAACCAGGATGAAGACTTTACTTTTAACAATAGTTAGATAGATAGATAGATAGAGAGAGAGAGAGACAGACAGATAGATAGATAGACACCTCTGAACATATAAACCTCTGGATGATTTTCCTGTCCTAAATTATTCATTCATTCAATCCATCAATTTAGGCACCATAAACTTCCGGATGATTTTCCTCTGCCCTAAATTATTTATTCATTCATTCAATTTAGGCACCACTCGACTCCAGGCTAACTCTAGGTAGTTCACAATTAAATTTGATAGAAGGTATGAAAAGGGACATAATGAAAACTAAAGAAGTAAAGAACGTGATGAAATAAAATAAATATCAGCTGCAACTTCGGTCTTGTATTTATTTTTAGAAATAAAATAAATACAAGACCGAAGTTGCAGCCGATATTTAGTTTATTTCATCTTGTTCTTTATTTCATTATTTCTCATTATATCCTTTTTCATACCTTCTATCTAAGGAAAGGGCTGCTAAAGCCTTTTTTCAGTGCCTTGGTCACGTCGAGCGGTCACTAAACGAGTCGAGGACCATCCGGCGTTGGAAGCTTCCAGACAAACTCCAGGAAGCAGAAGTGCCCTGACATCTTCCCTGAAAAAGCTTAGCCCCCAAACATCTAGGTAAGGCTACTCAGATAATTCTGGCTCTGCAAACACGGGTGCTCCAGAAAAAAGGGCCGCAAAAAGACCAAACAAAAAACAAACAAAAAAAAAACCAGAGCGCCGCATCCACACGACCTTCTTCGAACCCGTGTTCAAACCGCTCAGCCGCAGCAAGGCAAAGCAAGGAATCGATGCCCGCGCTATCGATGGGCCACGATCGCCAGGGCGCATGCGCGCGATCGATGTGCTCCGTGCTCGGCTGCCGCGGCCTGCGAGGCCGCCAGGTGACTCCAAGATGGCGGCCACTGCAACGGCAGTAACGGCTGCGGCGTGAGGGGAGGACGCTTGCTTCCGCTCGGGCCATGGCGGCGCTCTGGGCCTTGCCGGGCCCGGAGTGAGGCGAAGATGTCCGAGAGCTACTCGCGGTGGCTGCTGCGCGTGTCGGTGGCGCAGGTGTGCCAGGCGCTGGGATGGGACTCGGTGCAGCTTTCCGCCTGCGACCTCCTCACCGATGTGCTGCAGCGCTACCTCCACTCCCTGGGCCGGGGCTGCCGACGCTACTGCGAGCTCTGTGAGTGAAGGGCTTGGGGCCTGGGAGCGGGGGGCGGGGTTGGTGCTCGCGGGTTGCCATGGAGTCGGAGCAAGGCGGAAGGAGGGGCGTTGCCGTGGCGACCGAGGGCAAGCGAGGGAACCGCCCCCCAAAGAAGAAAAAAAAATAGCCCAACGGAATATTTCTGCACCTCGGCCCCTTTAAGAAGGGAGGACTTCAACTCCCAGCATTCCCCAGCCAGCATAGCTGGCTGGGGAATGCTGGGAGTTGAAGTCCACCCCTCTTAAAGGGGCCGAGGTGCAGAAACACTGGGCCAAGCTATTAAAAGCAACAGCTTAGGATATAGAAGAGGTCCAAATAGGCAAGAAAATGTAAGGTAACCTCTCTCTGCTCTTGTTGTTAATTGCGAAGTCGTATCCAACCCATCGTGACCCCATGGACAACGTTCCTCCAGGCCTTCCTGTCCTCTACCATCTTCTGGAGTCCATTTAAGCTCACACCTACTGCTTCAGTGACTCCATCCAGCCATCTCATTCTCTGTCGTCCCCTTCTTCTATTGCCCTCCATCTTTCCCACCATTAGGCTCTTCTCCAGTGAGTCCTTCCTTCTCATTAGGTGGCCAAAGTACTTGAGTTTCAACTTCAGGATCTGGCCTTCTAAAGAGCAGTCAGGGTTGATCTCTTCTAGGACTGACCGGTTTGAACGCCTTGCAGTCCAAGGGACTCACAGGAGTCTTCTCCAGCACCATAGTTCAAAGGCGTCCATTCTTTGGCGCTTAGCCTTTCTTATGGTCCAACTTTCACAGCCGTACATTGCAACTGGGAAAACCATGGCCTGGACTATACACACTTTTGTTGGCAGGGTGATGTCTCTGCTTTTTAGTATCCTCTCTAGATTTGCCATAGCTTTCCTCCCCAGGAGCAAGCGTCTTTTAATTTCTTGGCTGCAGTCCCCATCTGCTCTAAATGGGTTCAAATCTAATGAAGAATGTTTGTAGCTCAGAGATGACATGAGGTGGTGCTCTCTGAGCTTGCTGGTTTTCTGGAAGACGTTTCATGACCCAACTAGGTAACATCATCAGTGCAAGAAGGGAGGAGGGGGAGGAGGAGGAGAAGGAAGGAAGGAAGGAAGGAAGGAAGGAAGGAAGGAAGGAAGGAAGGAAGGAAGGAAGGAAGGAAGGAAGGAAGGACTGTGGGGTCCTTGGTGCTCTCTGAGCTTGGTTGTTTTCCTGCAGATGTTTCATGACCCAACTAGGTAACATCATCAGTACTAGAAGGGAGGAGGAGGAAGGAAGGACTGTGGGGTCCTTGGTGCTCTGTGAGCTTGGTTGTTTTTCTGCAGACGTTTCATGACGCAACTAGGCAGCATCATCAGTGCTAATAAGGAGTGCTGTTTGCTGTCGGTTTATATTCAGGTGTCTTGTCTCTCTGTGTGAGTGGGGCGGTTTTAGGGACTCTTTAGTTGGGCTGTTTACTAGTGGCTCTTTGGCAGTGTTGCTTACTTGATTGTTGGTCTGAAGTTGACCTTGGAGTTAATCAATGGTGATCTGAGTGCTGATTACTGATGGAGAGGTGCTGGAGTCTTTTTCTCTTTGGGGCTGGTTGATTGTCTCTTTTGCATAGTCTGTGTTGTTGTCAGTTGCGAAGTCGTGTCTGACCTACCGTGACCCCATGGACAACGTTCCTCCAGGCCTTCCTGTCCTCTACCATCTTCTGGAATCCATTTAAGCTCACGCCTACTGCTTTAGGGACTCCATCCAGCCACCTCATTCTCTGTCATCCCCTTCTTCTCTTACCCTCCATCTTTCCCAGCATCAGGCCCTTCACCAGTGAGTCCTTCCTTCTCATTAGGTGGCCAAAGTACTTGAGTTTCAACTTCAGGATCTGGCCTTTTAAAATCCAGGGGACTCATAGGAGTCTTTTCCAGCACCATAGTTCAAAGGCCTCCATTCTTTGGCGCTCAGCCTTTCTTATAGTCTATAGATGTTGTTAATGTCGATTGTCTCTTTTGCATGGTCTATAGATGTTAATAATAATAATAATAATAATAATAATAATAATAATAATAATAATAATAATAGTTGGAAGGGACCTTGGAAGTCATCTAGTCCAACCCCCTGCTCAGACAGGAAACCCTATAACATTCCAGACAAATGGCTGTCCAGTCTCTTCTTAAAACTTCCAGTGTTGGAGCATTCACCACTTCTGGAGGCAGGTTGTTCCACTGGTTAATTGTTCTCACTGTCAGGAAGTTTCTCCTTAGTTCTAGATTGCTTCTCTCCTTGATTAATTTCCATCCGTTGCTTCTTGTCCTGTCTTCAGGTCCTTTGGAGAATAGCTTGACTCCCTCTTCTTTGGAGCAGCCCCTGAGATATTGGAAGGCTGCTGTCAGAATTAGACGGTATCTTGGAGGTCTTCTAGTCCAACCCCCTGCTCAAGCAGGAGGCCCTATACCATTTCAAATAAATGGCTGTCCAATCTCTTCTTCAAAACCTCCAGTGATGGAACAAGCACAACTTCTAGTGGCAAGCCATTCCACTGGTTAATTGTTCTCACTGTCAGGAATTTTCTCCTTAGTTTTAGGATGCTTCCCTCCTTGATTAGTTTCCATCCGTTGCATCTTGTCCTGCCTTCAGGGGCTTTGGAGAATAGCTTGACTCCCTCTTCTTTGGGGCAGCCCCTGAGGGCAGCCCCTGAGATATTGGAAGACTGCCATCATGTCCCCCCTGGTCCTTCTCTTCATTAGACGTTAGTCCTTGACTTATGAGTGCAATGGATCCTGCCCATCACGGTCGTATGTCATGTCTGTCTTTTTTGCAGCCTTTTGCTGTGAACATTAAGCAGCTGCCCTAGTCATAAAGCAAGCGCCCCCTGCAGTCATTAAGCGAATGCCACAGTCATTTAGTGAACCAATGGCTCACTATGGATGTGGTTTTGCCCAAAACTGGAATGTTGGTTTTTGACAAAACCCTTGTAAAATGTGGTCAGATGACCACAGGTCAGATATTGCCAATGGACATAAAGGTGGCCCAGATGAGCGTGGCGCCTCAATTGTGTTCATGTAGCCACAGGGGAGAGGCCCATCGGATCGTAAGTAGCCCTCAAGTAGATCCATAATGGTGGCTAAGCAACCGGTCACAGATCAAAAACTACCTGTATGTCATCCCCAGAGGCTGTGGGGATTGTGGATCGTGGCAGAACACAGGGTTGAGTTAAGTGGGAACATAATCAGACTGGTTTGAGACAACTTCCTGTTCTGCAGAAATGCTATAAGAAAGCTCAGCTCCTTCTGCAATTTATTGTAGACAATAATTTCGAATACAGGACGTCCTCGGTTTACGACCACAATTGTGCCCATAATTTATGTTGCCAAGTGACAAATTTGTGAAGTGAGTTTTGTTCCCATTTTACGACTTTTCTTGCGGCACTTTTTAAGCGCATCATTGCAGTTAAATCAGTCACACACAGGTTGTGAAGTGAATCCGGATTCCCCATTGACTTTGCTTGTCACGAGGTCGCAAAAGGAGAATACCTGACACACACCCACATCGGGACACTGCAACCGTCATAAATCTGAACCAGTTGCCAAGCATCCAAATGGTAAATCACACGACCACGGGGACGCTGAAAGGGTCGTAAGTGTGAAAAAAGGTCATAAGTCCCTTTTTTCAGTGCCGTTGTAACTTTGGACGGTCACTAAATGAACTGTCGTAAGCCGAGGACTACCTGTGTAGGGTTGACAAGGGCAAATGGGAGTAGGTCAAACGGTATATATTTACTGACACCTGTTTACTTGCTTTGGTGATTCTTGGCAACCGAGGTTGTGACTTCTCGACCGACACGAGTAGGAAATTCTGCTGACATTACTATTTCAGTCGCCTTCCGAGTAAATTCTATTTATTTTATATCCTACTTTTCCGCTCTAGTGAGCACTTGCTAAATTGCCATTTGCTTGTCATTTCAGTACCCGAGCCAGGCAGCGAAAATCAAATCCTGACAATAGGTCATTGAGTAAATACAGCCTTGTGGAAGCGGAAAGGAAAAAAAAAAGATGTGTTTACATTTCCCGTCCTCTCGAATGACGTTTTGAACGGCCAACTTATTTGCTGCTTTTTAAAAAAAGCCGCTTCTGTACGGCGGGTAGACATGTTAACTTTTTAAAATGTTTGGTGGATTTTTTTTTGTTGCCATTAACATTTTATTTGTGTTCCAGATGGCCGGACAGACCCAATTTTGGAGGATGTGGGTGAAGCCTTTAAGCTCATGGGGGTCAACCTTCACGAACTGGAAGATTACATACTCAATATTGAGCCGGTTACTTTTGCACACCAGATCCCTTCCTTCCCTGTGAGTAAAAACAACGTACTACAGTTTCCTCCGCCCGGAAGCAAAGATGCCGAGGAGAGGAAGGAATATATTCCAGATTACATGCCACCTCTCGTCTCGTCTCAAGAAGGTGAGACCTTTCTTTCTCTACTGGTGCTTCAGTTGTTGCGGCCTAAGATGTCCATTTTACAGTAAGACTCGCCGGGCTGTGACGGTCTCTGACTTCCTGACACGGTTTTCTGGCTTGGAACGATGGGTGTTAGTCGTGAATGTCTGAGAGCGTCAAAGATGGTGGAAGGTTTCCCTCGCCATTTTCAAGCGAGGAATTGCAGGTGGTCCTCGACTTATGACTACAGTTGAGCCCAAAGCGCATGTCGCCCAGTGAGAAATTTGTTAAGTGAGTTTTGACCCCATTTTACGGCTTTTTCTTGTCCCGTTTGTTAAGGGAATCACTGCCCGGGTTAAAGTAGTAAGACGGTTGGTAAGTGAATTTGGTTTCTCCATTGACTTTGCCTCACAGAAGGTCGCAGAAGGGGATCACATGATCCCAGGACGCTGCAACCGTCCTAAGTGTGAGTTGTCAAGCATCCGAATGTAAATCAAGTGACCCCGGGGATGCTGCAACAGTCACAAGTGTGGGAAATGGTTAGAAGTCATTTTTTTCCCAGTGCCGTCATAACTTCGAACGGTCACTAAGCAAATTCTAAGTCGAAGACTAATTGTAGGTGTTGAAATTATGCACAGTTGTGGAGTGTGCTTCCTGCTACAGTGTTTTCCTCAAAATAAGACTGGGTCTTATATTAATTTCTGCTCCAAAAGAGGCATTAGGGCTTAAATTCTAGTTAGGGCTTATATTTGGGGAAATATAGTACTAACTGCATCCGTCTGACTGCTGATCTTAACTGGGGCTTATTTTTGGGGTGGGGTTTATATTACAAACATCCTGAAAAATCATGCTAGAATTTATTTTCCGGTTGGGTCTTGTTTTCGGGGAAACACAGCATTTTGTTGTTGTTAATTGCAAGTCGTGTCCGACCGATCGCGACCCCATGGACAACGTTCCTCCAGGTCTTCCTGTCCTCTACCATCTTCTGGAGTCCATTTAAGTTCACACCTACTGCTTCAGGGACTCCATCCAGCCATCTCATTCTCTGTCGTCCCCTTCTTCTCTTGCCCTCCATCTTTCCCAGCATTAGGCCATTCTCCAGTGAGTCCTTCCTTCTCATTAGTTGGCCAAAGTACTTGAGGTTCAACTTCAGGATCTGGCCTTCTAAGGAGCAGTCGGGGTTGATCTCTTCTAGGTCTGACCGGTTTGAACGCCTTGCAGTCCATGGTACTCGCAGGAGTCTTCTCCAGCACCATAGTTCAAAGGCCTCCATTCTTTGGCGCTCAGCCTTTCTTATGGTCCAACTTTCACAGCCATACATTGCAACTGGGAAAACCATGGCCTGGACTATTCGCACGTTCAGTGGTCTTATTATACCACATTGGTGTAAATCAGAGGTCCCCAACCTATGGGCTGTGGCCGCTTGGCCACTGGGCCATGTGAGTAGCTAGGCAGTGCATGTGTGTATGCGTGGGCTCATCCCCCCTCATGCCACTGTTGCCACAAGTGTTGTGTGGGCAGCGGCAGCCTCACTGGTATTGCACGGATGGCGGCAGCGCTGCAAGCAGCAGGTGGGCCGCAGTGTGATCCTCACGCGGAATGGTGGCGCGATCCTTGCGCCGGGGCAGCCTCATTGCGGGCCACGGCGTGAGGCTCGCACCGGGAGTGGCATTGCTGCAGGCCGCAGCATGATCCTTGCGCTGGCGGTAGCATCGCCGTGAGCCTGGAGGTGGTGGCGCCATAACTCTCACACAGATGCCGCCATGGCTGAGAGCCTGGCGCGCATGCTTGCAGTCCCATTTGCGTGGTGCACATGTTCGCAGCCTGTTTGTATGTGCGAGTGCACGGCTGGCTACATTCACTTTTATTCATCTGCGTGTGAGGTGCCTGCCCCTCCCTCTCTCACCGGGCCGCCAAAACAAAGTTTGGAGACTCCTGTCCCACATTGTTGGAATGTGCTGGATGTTTGTGAGGCTTTGCAGGAGGAAGGCTAGGCCGAGATCCCCTGGGCCAGGGGTAGGCAACCTTGGCTCTTTTATGACTCGTGGACTTCAACTCCCAGAATTCCTGAGCCAGCCATGCTGAGGGGAAAGGGAGAGTTTCCAAGCTGAGCCAAGCTGCCTCAGGAATTCTGGGAGTTGAAGTCCACGAGTCATAAAAGAGCCAAGGTTACCTACCCCTGGCCTAGGAGGCTCACCGCTTAGAACAGGAAGACTTAGGACAGGGGTAGGCAACATTGGCTCTTTTATAAGACTCGTGGACTTCAACTCCCAGAATTCCTGAGCTGGCATGGCTAAGCATGGAAACCTCTCCCTATCCCCTCAGCATGGCTGGCTCAGGAATTCTGGGAGTTGAAGTCCACGACTCATAAAAGAGCCACGGTTGCCTACCCCTGCCCTGGGCCTTCCCTCGCTAAAGCCTGGGAGGGGGCAGTGTTTCAGGAATGCTTTCAGCCCTCCAGGAAGCCCATGTTGGTCCACTTCCTCCAGTTCCTAGGGCCTCCACCTTTGCTCCACTGGCTCTCCGCCCTCACTGACTCTCCTGACCCAGAACATTGCGCCTCACCTCCCGTGACCTCCTCACTGACCTCGCTTCTCCCGTTCTCCAGGAGAAAGTTTCGTGCGGGGTCGAGGAAATCTGCTTATTGGATACAGGTAGTCCTCCACTTACAACAGTTCATTTAGTGACTGTTACAACAGTACTGAAAAAAAAGTGACTGAGGACCGTTTTTCACCCTTACAACCGTTGCCGCCTCCCCACGGTTACGGGATCAAAATTCAGAGGCTTGGCAACTAGCATGTACTTATGACAGTTGTAGTATCCCGGGGGTCATGTGATCCCTTTTTGAAACCAAAAGTCAATGGGGAAGCCAGTTTCACTTAACGACCGTGTGGCTAACTTTACAACGGCGGCGATTCACCTAACAACCGTGGCAAGAAAGGTCATAAACTGGGGCGGAGCTGGCTTAAGAACCGTGTCGCTTAGCAATGGAAATTTTGGGCTCAGTTGTGGACGTAAGTCGAGGACTTATTCTGAAGCTTTGGCTTCAGAATACTACAAAGAAATCCCCTGGCTTTAACTGTTTTTGTTGTAATAGTAGTTACAAGTATTAGTAATAACATCTTCATAAAAAAAATAAAGGTCTATATTTTAGGGTGGGGACAATTGTTTGTGGTGCATTGATGGGTCTCTAGGCACATCTTTCAACAAATGCTGCTTTCCTCGTTTGTGCTTTTCAGAAATTATTGTCCTTCAGACTTTCCTCCTTTTAATATTCACTGTGGCCAGCAGGTGTCGCTGTCCTATTTCATAACTTTGTTTTCCTGGTAACTAAGCTAGCTTCCGCAAGCCAGCATAACATCCCCTCCAAGTTTATCCATGTGCCTAAGATACAGGATAGTTTATTTCCCAAAAAGTAAGGAGGGGGGGGGGAGAAAAGAAAATTGGTCTTTTTTTTCTTTTTTGTACACTGTTTTTTCCTTTTCTTTTTGGTTGGATGTATGTTTTTCTTTTCTGTGTTGTATTTTATCCCCATTGATAAAACATAATATATATATATATATATATATATATATATATATATATATATATATATATATATATATATATATATATATATATATTAAAAAAGGGTAGTTGACTTCCATTTCATATAAATATGTGATCTCCTGCATTACTACAAAGAAACAGACTTTTGCTTTTCTCTGATGGGACGAGAACACCTATATCGGTAGAGCTCGCTTTTGATCCGGAGTAACTCTTTTGATTAGCTGTGGCAGAAACAGGAAGGTATAGTTGTACTTAAATGCATGCAGTCGACCCAGTTTGCATCTAATGAATGTGAATTTGCTGGATGATAAATTAGAATTAATAGATATATTTCTCATCCAGTAGATCATAATTTACGGCATTTATAATGGTCGCAGGCTAGCTGAAAGCATTGTCATTTACTTACGCTGCTGGTTTTCCTTGCTCTCTTTGCCGTGAGGCCATCTAGAGTGGGAGATTACAAAATTAAATTAAATAAATCTTATTGTTTATTGAATATATGGCCTGGTGAAGGCGAGGTAAAACTAATTCTAAAATCCCAAGGCATTGGACCAGGGGGTCTTCAAACTTGGCCCTTTTATGACTTGTGGACTTCAACTCCCAGAATTCCTCAGCCAGGCTGAGGAATTCTGGGAGTTGAAGTCCACAAGTCATAAAAGGGCCAAGTTTGAAGACCCCTGATTCATAACATCAAATGTGAAAATACAAAAGCCAATAGTTGGGGACGACAGTAGAAAAAGGGAAAAACAAAAAAGGTGTGAAGAAAGAGAGGGGGAAGAAACAAAAGGCATTGACTTCCGACTCTCTCTATTGTGGTAAAATCAGACCTTAAAATCAAATCTCAACTTTTTACATTTCTATAGTAGCATGCACTTGCCATTTCTGTACCGGCAAATCAGTCTAATCAGTAAAACCCCAAAATCATGATCTTTTTTTTCCCACTTCAAGCACAAAGTCCAGAAGCGGTTTCCAAGTAACTGATTGTCTTTTCTTTTATCAGCACAGTTAATTTGGCCATCTCTGTTAATTCCATCAGCTTTAGTGACCGTTACAGTCCCTAACACAGTGTTTATCAACCTTGACAATTTTAAGGCATATGGACTTCAACTCTCAGAATTCCACAGCCAGCATTGCTGGCTGTGGAATTCTGGGAGTTGAAGTCCACATGCCCTAAAATTGTCAAGGTTGAGAAACACTGCAGCCTAACAGATAGGATCATGCTGAAGGCTTGGAGGCCTCTGGCCAGGTAGTTGGATGAAGGCGGCAGTTTCTACATTTGTAGGTGCCCGATGGAAAGTGCAGTAGTCTTTGACTTACGACTGTACTGGAGTCAGCCATTACGCTAAGCCACCAGTCGTACTTTTAGTGCCAAATTGTGTGTTCGGATCCTTCCAGCATTCCATTTGCAAGTGCCAGAGGCTCGTTGCTTTCGTACAAGTGATTCTGCTATATACAGAATGCATGAACCTAGCAGAATGAAGCAGCAGGAAAAATGCACAAAATGAGAAGCCGACAGAGGAAGATTCTGCAGAAGTGCCAAACGGATAAATTTTAGAATGAAAAGGATATATATGATGAGAGCGGAGACATCCAAGGGATGGAGGAGGAAGTCTGCTTATTGTTACTCACTTCTTTCAGTTGTACAGATAAAGCCTTGCTTTGAATATCTTGCTGAATCTTATCTGAGGTCTTTGGAATTGTCCTTACTAAGCAACGTACTCTAAGAATATTGATTGGAAAGCAATGTTTACCTTTAAACCAGGCCATTTGATGCTGATTTTCCGTAAGGAGAACAAGAGGCAGTGATTCATTTTTCAAGGGTGTAATTGTTCGGAATGAGTATTTGTAAGAAGAACAGAAAATTAATGTGTTTGTAGGTGCGTGTTGCAATGACTCGAATTCTTTGGAACCGCTAACAAGTTAGCTAGAAATATTTGTGACCCAACCTTTTATTTGCATTGTGCAACTTGCCTTACAGTTGTTTACAACTCGGAGTAAACCAGCGCTATCTTGTGATCGTCCAGAACTTTTAGCACCATCCCAAATAGGCCCATCATAACTTTGAACGGTTGCTAAGCAACTGGTCGTAAGTCGAGGATTACCTTTATGGGGGTTTTTTCATTGTTTTTAATACTTCTGCAGTTATTGTTTTTTTTTTACAAATATCATTTATGTTTTAATTTTAAGAGCTGTGGTGGCGCAATGGTTAGAATGCAGTATTGCAGGCTGACTCTGCCCACCACCAGTAGTTCGATCCTGATGGGACTCAAGGTCGACTCAGCCTTCCATCCTTCCGAGGTCGGTAAAAATGAGGACCTGGATTGTTGGGGGGGAGGGCAAACAGGCTGACTCTGTAAACTGCTTAGAGAGGGCTGCAAAACACTGTGAAGCAATATATAAGTCTTAAGTCAGTGGTTCTCAACCTTTCTAATGCCGTGACCCCATAATACAGTTCCCCATGTTGTGGTGACCCCCAACCACGTATACATCACCGGGTGCCAGGGGCGTGGCCAAAGAAAAGGGGGAAAAAATGGCGGACAGCCTTGTTTGGCGACCCCCGTGAAATGGTCGTTCGACCCCAAATGGGGTCCCGACCCACAGGTTGAGAACCACTGTCTTAAGTGCTATTGCTAATTTTTAATCCCCCCCTCCCCCCCGAATCACGTGTATGAGATGGGAAGCTTTATAAATCAAATGAAGAAATAAATAAGACTTTCCAGAGTAAGCAGGGAATGGTAAATGAAATGAGAAACCAAGGGTTGCAGTGTTATATGGTGCTTGGTTCAGATGGGCTAGAGGTTTCCTGGCTCCCTTGTATGGCAAGTTTTTTTTTCTTTAAATCAATAATTGAAGCTCCATTAGATAATACCAAAATGTAAGTTGTTGGTTTCCCCCCCTCTCCTTTTTGCTTATCAAGCTACCTTTGTGATTTTAAATGCTGGGGCTCCAGCTTGTTTTGGGAGAAAAGCAGCACGCAAGAATACTTTATTTAAAAAACAAAACAACAACAACATATTTGTACATTAGCAGATGGTTAGATTGTTTTATTTTATTTCCTCCCCCCCCCCGCCCCCATGTATCTGCCACACTGTGCTTCTCTCTGACAGACTCAGTTGGGAATTGCAGCTAGGAAACAGTAGCTTTAAACCCAAGTTTAGCTCCGGAAGTCTTAGGGCCATATAGGAAGGGAGTGAAACTCACCTTTCATTTCCTCTTTGGCCCAAAATATTTCAGATTAGCTTTAAAGGAGACGGCGACACCGTTAAAGGATTTGGTCTCCAATACAGAGTTACCACCGCCTGGAGTCCCTCACAGCGGGCAGCTGGTCGGTGGCCAAAACTCTTTAGTTAAGCTGCTCCATATCCTATTGCAACAACAGCGACAAAATGCTGGCTTTGGAACGGAGAACTTGAAAGCGCTGGTTAAAGAAGCTTTTATTTCAGTGTCAAGAGATCATAAAACTACAATGCCGACAATTGTGCAACTTTTTAAAAGGGCTTTTACTTGGAGGGGGGAAAAAAGTTATCATTTGCCAAATGGTAGAATTAATACAAAAGTCAACGTTGCTTGTAATGAATCCACTATGGAAGAGAAAAAAGAATTAAAATGATTGGGTGCTTCGTGCATCTTCTGCTGTCAATATATGTTGTCTCTACGTTTAAACCATAAATAAGCATAGCGTTTGGTGATTAAAACAAGATGATTAAAACCAGGTACTTACTATCATATCTGGTGGACATGCCCTACGGCTAAAAGATTTTGGTCAAAAATACACGCATGGTTAGAGAAAAGGATTTAAAAACATATAGACTTTACGCCAGAATTGTTTTTGTTAGGCCTAATGGCAAGAAAATACGAGAAAGAATGTATACACTTAATTTTACACGTATTAACGGCAGCAAGAATAGTATTTGCTTAATATTAGAAAAATGAAAACCTACCAACGGAGGAAGAATTAATTAAGAAAATGTTAGATTGTGCAGACATGGACAGATTGACATTGAAGATAAAAGAGAAAGAAGATTCAGTATACTTCAGAACATGGGACAATTTTTATCAATGAGATAAAATGAGATAAAATGAGAGAGAAACGAATGTAATATGTACTATGTAGCATTAAATATGTATTAGTAAGAAAAAGACTATAGGGCAGTGTTTCTCAACCTTGACAATTTTAAGGCATGTGGACTTCAACTCCCAGAATTCCACAGCCAGCATTGCTGGCTGTGGAATTCTGGGAGTTGAAGTCCACATGCCTTAAAATTGTCAAGGTTGAGAAACATTGCTATAGGGTGAAGAGAAGATTTAAGAAATATATTATTAACCAACATATTGATTATGAAAATGCCGAAACGAATTATTACTGATTGTTATTTAAACGTGTTATCTTATACAAATTAATTATATAAAAAGCAAGATGATTAAATTTCAAAAATACTTGGTGATGTTATCTATTCAGTCATATCTGATTCTCGGCGATTGTATGGGCCAGGCCTCTGCGCTTACGAAATAAAATGTATCTGCCTTCATCAACCTAGGCAGCACACAAAATAATCTTTTGAAATAAAGGCCATTTGAGCATACCTTTTTGAATGATGATTTATTACACTCCTTGAGGCTTAACTAGTTCTAAAATGGGTCTAAATTCCAAGAACGCAGGCTTTAAATTGGAAGAAAGTTACGTACATGTTTCATTATTTGAATATCTTGTGGGCGGATGATTTAAATCAGTTTTCCCCGTTCTGGTGCTCTCTAGATTGGTTGTATTTTAGCTCCTAGAATTAGCGACGTATCATGATCAACAGTTACGCTAGCTAGAAAATTCTTGGAACTGAACCCCTCTGGGACTTCTGAGGAGAATATGCTGAGTGAGACATCCCCGAAAGAGCAGACACAACATTAAGGCTGAAATTGTGAACAAGGGGATAGTAGCTCTTGACCAGTGAAATTTCTCCACAGGAAAGAGAGATCGTGGGATTGTCCACGCGTCCAGGTAGTCCTCAACTTTACGACCACAATTGAGTCCAAAATTTCTGTTGCTAAGCGAGACGGTTGAATTTTGCCCCATTTTACGATCTTTCTTGCCAGAGTTGTTAAGTCGGTAACACAGTTGTTAAGTGAATCTGGCTTTCCCCCCCATGGACTTTGTTTGTCAGAAGGACGGAAAAGGGGACACGGCAACGGTCATAAATACGAGTCAGTTGCCAAGCGTCTGAATTTTGATCACGTGGCCGTGGGGAACGCTGCAACGGTCGTAAGTGTGAAGAAAAAAGGTCGCAAGTCACTTCTTTTTCAGTGCCGTTGTCCCTTTGAACGGTCACTAAATGAACTGTTGTAAGTAGAGGACTTACCTGTATTCCAGACACTTGCTTCTCGTGACCCCACTGCAAGAACTGAGGTTTTTTTTTTTTTTTACAGCTGGCTAATGAGTAGAGCAGCTGATAGTCGATCAATTTCATCTATACCCACAACTGTATTATACCCTGTATCAGTGGTTCTCCACCTGTGGGTCGGGACCCCATTTGGGGTCGAATGACCATTTTACGGGGGTCGCCAAACAATGCAGTCCGCCATTTTTTCCCCCTTTTCCTTAGCTGTGCTACTCCCTTTTATTCTATTGGCTTTTGAAAGCCAATAGAATAGACTCTCTTGAATAGAGTCTAATTCTATTGGCTTTCAAAAGCCAATAGGAATTGTCCAGGCTGTCTCTGCCCTGCTGAGCCCACCAAAAGTCCCATTCTGCAAACGGTGCCGCACCAGTTGAGTAGTCCTCGACTTACGATCAGTTGAGTAGTCCTCGACTTACGACCAGTTGGGGGTCGCGGCATTAAAAAGGTTGAGAACCGCTGCCCTATATGGACATAAAGCTCTGTCAGGCTTCATTTCTTAATCACTTTTTGAGTTACTTTTTTTTTTTTTAACTGCTTTGGAAATGTGAAGAAGTTTGATGGCAATTCACGGGTGAATTTCCTTCAGTTCCTTAACAAACAAAATGTTAAATGTGACTTCAAGGACTTAGCAATTTTGGGGGGAATAAATGGCAGAAGGGTGATTAGAATGTTGTTTTGGAAGGTTATAAATGGATTAAGGGTCTAGATTGACTGGAAATGGGATTTTCAAATTAATTGAATGAATCCTTCCCATGGTAAAACAGCTCATGCTTTGAATTCCAATATACCGTGTGTGTGTGTGTGTGTGTGTGTGTGTGTGTGTGTGTGTGTGTATTTATGGGACTTTGAAGGTTGGACACTAGAGGGAGCTAAAAGGAAGTAAAGATTACAATTATAGGAGAACGTTTAACGTTTTTAACGCAGAATGGAACAAAATACCTTAACATCGAATATACTGGAGGATACATGTGAATAATGGACTGAGAAGTTAATTTCAAGAATGTTTGCTATCTTAGATAGACTCTGTGAATATTGTTGCAGAAGAGGAACACGTTCCACCGGATGTGACCGAAAGGGATTTGAACGTGGATTTTAAAATGACAGGCTATAAGAATGATTTTGGAGAAATGAAATCTTAGGTATACAAAGGAACTCATCTGATGTTTTAATAATTAAAGGGAGCATGCAGCCAACCAACCAGGAAATTGGTTGGTTGGCTGCATGCTCCCTTTAATTATTAATTATTGTAGGAAATCTACAATAATTAATAATTAAAGGAGGAGATCTACAAAAGATCTCCTGTAGGAGATCTTTTGTAGATCTCCTACAGGAGATCTACAAAAGAGACATATTAAAAGTTTTGAAAAGTTTGGTGAGAAGGAAAAAGAAGGAAGGAAGGAAGGAAGGAAGGAAGGAAGGAAGGAAGGAAGGAAGGAAGGAAGGAAGGAAGGAAGGAAGGGAAGAGAAGGACCGTGGTGGTGCAGTGGTTAAAATGCAGTATTGCAGGCTGACTCTGCCCACCGTTTGGAGTTTGATCCTGACTGGCTCAAGGTTAACTCAGCTTAGTGCGGAAGGAAGAAAGGAAGGAAGGAAGGAAATAAATCAAGTTCTAGGACATTATTTGAAGGAATTAAAAATTCATTTATTTATTATTTAGAAAAATTGATGTGGCCACCCAACTCACAGTGACTCCAGGCAACTTACAGAAGTAAAACCTCAAACCCAATAACCCCACCCTCCCTGCAAGTGACAGCAATCAAACCAATCATTTGATGGGCTCCGTGTCACCCTGAGTCCCCAGGCCTGCTGGCAAAATCTATGTCTTCGGGGCCTTTAGAAAGAGTACCAAGGTGGGGGCCAATCTTAGCTCTGCAGGGATGATGTTCCACAGGAAGGGAGCCACCACGGAGAAGGCCCTTCTTCTTAGTCCCACTAGATAAGCCTCCTTAAGAGAGGGGACCCATAACATGTCTCCCCGCTGTGGTGGGAGCTGGAATAACTGGGAAAAGACAGTCCTTCAGATAAACCTGATCTTAAATCATGTAAGGCTTTAAAGCAGTGATTCTCAACCTTTCTAATGCCGTGACCCCATAATACAGTTCCCCATGTTGTGGTGACCCCCAAGTGGGTGTGGCCACCAATAAGAGGGAGTAGGACAGCTAGGGAAAAGGGAAAAAATGGCGGACAGCGTGGTTTGGCGACCCCCGTGAAATGGTCATTCGACCCCAAATGGGGTCCCGACCCACAGGTTGAGAACCACTGCTTTAAAGGTTTACAGCACTTTTAACTCAAAACTCAGAAGCAGAATGGCAGACGAAGCAGCTCCCTGCAAGAGAAGTGACGCGTGCGAATGTAGACTTGCACAAAACCGTGCGGGCTGCCGCATATTCAACCGATTCAAGCTTTTGGATATTTAAAAGGCAGCCCCATATAGAGCACCTTGCAGTAATCAAGATGGAAAGCGATTAGGGCGTGGATGACTGCGAGTGTGGCTTGTTGGTCCAGGAAAGCGGACCGCAACTTGCAGTTGCACAAAGAACTCTGTTTGAGCCACGAGAAAAGATTTGATTGTTAGAAGTAGTGGGTAGGAATATAAAATTGGTTTATTTGATCAGGGTTGAAACAGGCGATGTTACGTCTGTTAACCCTTAATGGACTTTTGCTGACCAGAATTGAATGACTTGGATTTAAAGATTTGTTTGTAGATAAAGGGTGTGATGTGGGATGAAGAGATTGATGTAATTTAAGAAAAAGTGATAAGTTGAAATTGTTTGTACTTGTTGATATAAAGAGGGAAGCTTTTTTTAAAAAAAATATATTTCCCTTCTCTATTCTTTTATGTTCTTTTTTCTTCACTGTAATTTTTATTTATTTTTCTTACTATTCCTTTATTTTTGTGTTGTTTGTGTTGTGTTGTGTTTGTTTAGTTTGTGTTGTTAGGTTTTATATACAACATACTGCTTGTAATACTTCATAAAATTATGTGGAAAAATAAGGAATTGGACCCATCTGTTAGCAGATGTATTTAAGCTAACAAAATTATCCTTAAAATTGTGTCTTTTGGCTTGTTGGATTGTTTTACCAGTGGGGTTTTGCTTTTTAGTTCTTTGTGTATCCCTTGAGTCAAAAATTGGCATTTTGTACTGACTGTAGTCATCATGACTTCACTCTGTACTGTGCCCTTATCTCAAAAACTCTGTTCCGTTCATGACTTAAAATGAAAATCAGTTTACTTAGAATCTCAGAAATTCTGTAGTCATGTTTTCAGAACTGTCAAAACCTACTGATAATTAATCTCTTTCCCCCAGGCATTCAATAATTGCTTAGAATTTTTCTCTCAACCACATTATGAGCACTTTTGACTACGCTATATTAAGTACTACATTATTGAAACCTATATCAGCTCCTTTTTTTTTTATTCTTTTCAAATTATGCTAGCAATCGGTAAAATACAAGCATGTATCGGTTTAAACAAAATCCAGGGGGGAAAAAAATCCTGATGTCAATTCTTGCCCTTTTTTTTTTAATTAGGCATACAAAAGTATAAAACTAAAACAATGAGATTCGGGTGGATGACCCGATAGAACGTATTTAGGAATAGCTAAAATGTTACTAACACTGCTGTTATCCAGAATATCATCAGTCCCTTTTAAAAAGATTGTAAAATATACCTTATCTCAGTGGTTCTCAACCTGTGGGTCGGGACCCCATTTGGGGTCGAACGACCATTTCACGGGGGTCGCCAAACAATGCAGTCCGCCATTTTTTCCCCCTTTTCTTTGGCCACACCCCTGGCACCCGGTGATGTATAAGTGGTTGGGGATCACCACAACATGGGGAACTGTATTATGGGGTCGCGGCATTAGAAAGGTTGAGAACCACTGCCTTATCGGTTCTAAAAACAAAACCGAAAATCTTTCCTGAACTTTAACCTAAAAATGCCAAGTTAAACCCCCAGCTAAGCTTATAAAATGCGGTACATGAAGTCAAAAACTGGAAATCTAATTTTTCATGAAAAGGGCCCTTCTCAGGGATTCCCGTGCTTTGTATCAGCTTCCTGTAGGATGGATCAATCAATCATTCTAATACTGCATTGTTTTTCAACCTTGAGAACTCTTAACCTGTATGGACTTCAACTTCCCAGAATTCCCCAGCTAGAAGTTCACGTAGCTTCAAGGTGCTAAGGTTGAGGAACGCTGCTCTCGTAGGAATTAGAATTTCTGCAAATGTTGGAAGTAATTAAGTTGATGTCCCTTGAAAGACTGCAAGACTCAACTTGCTTCTTGGGAATTCACAGAGGGTTTCTTGGCATAACAAGGTCACACAATTCCGTGGAAGTCCTGGTTGGCGTCTAGAATGGGAAAATCGGATCAGAGTTAGCTGACCCAGTTGATCTGGAATGAGGTACCCGGTTTTATATGAATAGGATTGGTGAATGGGCCAGGAAAATATGTGCGTAGTTCATGTTAAGACTAGGTCTTCCCGAACATGTTAAATCTGCCTACCTGGATCACAATTTAATTAATTCTGTTTAGATTACAGCAGCCATAGTCTCTGACTTGGGACACAACTGGGACTTCACAAAGTGAGGCAGTTGATAAGTGAGTTATGCCTAATTGTATGACTTCTTTTTTCCGCCACGGTTGCTAAGCAAATCTCACGGTCCTTAAGCGAATCCGGTTTTCACTATTGATTTTGCTCGTTGGAGGCTGAGACAGTGACCCCGGCACGCTACAGCCGTCGTAAGTGTGTGCTGGTTCCCGAATTGTGATCACGTGACAACGGTTATACATGCGAAGACCAGTCATATATTGAGGCACTGTATTTCAAGCCTGTCTAAATGTCAGACTGTTGCTAAATTATCGTTATAAGTCAAGGATTACCTGTAAGGGTAACTTAGTCTGGTCTGGTCTGCATTTGAAAAATGTCACAAATTATACGGTGCAATGTTATAATAGGGTATCTATCAAGAATACATGGTACTTTTCTTGAGTCTAGACACAGTTCAAAATACTTCAATGACCTACAGAGGTTTGCATGATTTGGAGCTACATTTTTCTCCCTGTATCAGTCAACTTTTAAGGTTTTCTCCAGGTCTTTCCATCCCTGGATGGGGATTTGTTGAAAATACCGTTTTTTCCATGGCTGTTCTCTGGAACCTGCAAAGAAGATCAAATAAATGGCGTTTCTAATCCTTCCATCTGCAAAGAACATACTTGAAACTTCTATTTTTTAAGGTATAGCCATTTTGAACCCATTTTGAGTAAACAGAAAGGATATCGTTTCAATAAATAAATACTTTAAAAAAATACCCACGGGCAAGATAATAGTATTTGTTTTTCCTGGCAATTTTTCCATTACACTGTTCTTTCTGAATTAGGTTTAGCGTATTTAAAAGCATAAAAACTTTCCAGTCTTTATGGAATTTTTTTTTATGAGTTGTTAATAAAATATTACCAAAGCAAATTTTTTCCCCCTCCTAATCTGAATTAAATCATGTTTGCTGACTTCTAGGCTATCTTAACATTTTTCCACTAACAAGCAGAACTATTTTTTTTAGAAGGAAGAAAATTTTTCTGTGTTTAATTGAAGTAGTTGACTTTCACTACAAAAACAAAATTAGATATTTTTTTCCTGATTTTTTATGGACATCTGAAGGAAATCTACAAATATTTTATCGACAGAGATGTCTTTGGCTCATTATTCATAATTCTAAGCTACCAACATTTTTTGTTAGTATTTTTTCCCTTCACATCTACCGCAATATCTTCTTTCTAACTTTTACTCCTTAAATCTTTTGGCCATTTCCTTCTTCCTTCTAGTTACGGTAAGGAACTAAAATTATTTTTATTGCCATTTTAATTTATTTTTCCTTAGAACTTATAGAAGTTAACTAAGAGCCAAAATGTCTGTCATAGGACATAGGTGGACCTAATCTTTGTCAAGTGGGCTCTAACGCAGGAAATTTAGTGTATCATTTTTTTCCTCAGGAAAAAATAATTTTAATGAAGTTGCATTATAAGATAACATATAGAAGAAACAAAAGTTAGAAAACTGAGATGGAAAAGTGCAAAGAGAGAAGGAAAAAAAATCATGATTTCCAACTTCTTTTGCTGAGGTAAATTGCAAAAATAATACAACATTAACCTCCTGCTTTACATCTTCACAACATTTCAAGCCATCTCTGTAACTACAAAATCATTTTTAAAAGCTAAAATCCAACTTCCATTTTTTCTCCCCCAGTTTCAAGCAAAAAGTCCAGAAGTGGTTTCCAAGTAGAAACAAAACGACATTTTTATTATAAATATTTAAGGAGGAACGATACTCGGCTATGACACCTTTAAGATAATACCTGAACATAAAATCCTTCATTTGCTGTGATAATTGTTGGGTCTGTTCTGGCCATCTGTTTTAATTGCCTTGCTTATAAATTAAGCAAGAAAGATTAAGGCAGGTTGTAAATCTATGCAAGTTTTGATTTAATAATAATGATGATCATGATCATGATCATGATGATCATGATGATGTTGGAAGGGACTGTGGAGGTCATTTAGTCCAACCCCCTGCTCAGTCAGGAAACCCATTTCAGACAAATTTTCTACACGTATTCCCATTATACTCTGTCAAGTAATTTTTTTTGGGGGGGGGTGTTAGCAAATCTCAGAGGCACTTAAACATTAGTGTCGTACTGAATGGGGTTTTATCTCAAGCTGCTGATGGTCCTCAATCTCTCCCAACAATGAGTAGTCTTCACATAACTTGTATATTGATCTGATTGGCCTGAAGCCCCCTTCCCGTACTTAATATTTGCACTGCACCTTAAATTTCTGTACAGTAAGGTTTTTGTTTCTGCTTTTTTTTTTTTTTTTTTGGTATCAAGATGGAAAATCGGGTGGGTGGACTCTATGGTTTTCTGAGTAGCTGTATTCTTCAGATAATCTGGAATGATCGGTTTTGTACGTAGACTCTGAAATGATTTACACTTAATATCACACCAGTTGGAGCATCGCTTTCCTCCATTTAGCATTTGAGACAATCAATCCTTTTTCAGTTTTCAAGACTCAGGGCATAATATTTCTATTCGATGTAG
Source organism: Crotalus tigris (assembly GCF_016545835.1). NCBI lineage: Eukaryota > Metazoa > Chordata > Lepidosauria > Squamata > Viperidae > Crotalus > Crotalus tigris. The sequence continues at coordinate 1,105,819 of NW_024098373.1, forward strand.
CTGATACATTTGGTGAGGTTCACGAGGCCGGTGAGAGCCGGGAGATATCAAATAATTTGTCAAAATGAGCCATCAAAAGTGCCTCTTTCAAGTTATTGCGGCATGCAAATGAAAGCAGAGCTGATAGATATTTGCTTGGGGGGGGGGGGGAGAGACCGCTATGCCCTTGAAAGCCATTTATGTTACAAAAACAATAGCATACTTAATGAGAATATCTAGATAGTACCGAAGAACAATTTTGTAAAAATTTGTATTACTTTTTTGTCCTTGCAACTACTGCAAACTAGCAAAAAAAAAAAAAAAAATCCTGCCAGGTTTTGTTTTTTTTTAAAGTAGATCTGCTCCTTTGAATATATAGCATTTATATGTGTTTAATGAAGACTCTTTTTTTTTACAATTATAATACGAAGTACAAATGAAAATAAAGATAGGGAAAAGGAAGAAGGAGGTAGGTACAGGCAGAACGAAAAAAAGCATCAACTTTAAACTTTTTTCAGCTCAGTAAAGGATGGAGTAAAACTACAGGGAGTCCTCGACTTAACAACAATTCGCTTAGTGACCGTTCAAAGTTACAACGGCACTGGAAAAGGTGATTTATGAGCACTTTTCCAGGGTCTCGTGATCAAAATTCAGACGCTTGTCAACTGATTCTTATTTATGACGGTCGCTGTGTCCTGGGGTCATGTGATTCCCTTCTGGCAAGCAAAGTCAATGGGGATAAGCCAAATTCACTTAACAACCGTGTTATAACTTAACGGCAAGAAAGGTCGTAAAACGGGACAAGATTCACTTAACAACCGTCTGGCTCAGCAACAAAAATTTGGGACTCAGTTGTGCTCATAAGTCAAGGACTACCTGGACAGGCTCCACTTTTTATTTTATCAGCTTAATCAATCCTGTCCCTTTCTGTAATAACCAACTCTATTAAAATCAGCAGAACCCAATGTTGAGAGTTCGTTTTTTTTTTCCCCCTATTATTTTTTCCTTCTTTTTTTATTAAGTTTCTACTCCGCCTCGCTCGTCTAACAGATTTTTTTTTTTGTCTCAAACACAACATCCAGAAGCAGCTTCCAAGTAGAAACAAAGCCGGATATGTTTCTTTTCTCTAAATTAAATTTTTCCAATTTCTGCTAGCTCCATCATTCCCCCCCCCCCAATCGGTTCTTCTGTTGTGGAGATTGGTAAATCTGTATTTACATGTTTATAAAGCAGGGTTTTTTTGGGCGTGTGTGTGTGAGTTCCCTGCCTAAACCACAGCCTGGGGTTTTGCAGGTGGTCTCCTTTCTGTTACTAACGAGATCCCACCCTGTTTAGCTTTTTAAGATCAATCCAATCGTTCGGGGAGGCCGTTCACTTTCAGAGCTGGTCCACTAACATCTGCAGTAGTCCTCGACTTACAATTGTTCCATTTAGTGACCGTTCGAACTTAACAACGGCGCTGGAAAAAAAGCGAATTATGATCCGTTTTCACACGACCACCGCAGCATCCCCAGGGTCCACGTGATCAAAATTCAGACCCTTGGCCACTGACTCGTATTTATGACGGTCGCAGTGTCCCGGGGTCACGTGATCCCCTTTTGGGACCTTCTGACAAGCAGAGTCAATGGGGGGAGCCAGGTTCACTTAACAACAACCATGTGACTTACTGCACTGATTCACTTAAGGACAGTCTCGCTTAGCGACGGAAATGTTGGGCCCAATTGTGCTCGTAAGTCGAGGACTACCCGTGTTCTTTGGAAGGAATTCAGAACGAATTTTGCCGTCAAAAGGCTGCTTGCTGACATTCAGAAAGATGCCAGGCCTCGTTTGAATGATTTACTAAGGATTTACTTTGTTAGCTCTGCTTTTCGATTTTCTGATGTGCAAATGTGAACTTAATAATTTTATCTTCATTATCCAGAAACTGTTAGCCTTTAGTTTGTTTGTTTTTTAACGCTATTTTTCCCTAGATAAGTAGAATGTAATTTCATGTTCATTAGAGAAAGTTCACAGTTAAAATGCGGCACCGGAACAACTCATCAAAAGTTAATTGTGTGACACAGTGAACATTTGTGTCGTAGAATTTGGAACTGTTGGCTGTTTCTGAGCTGAAAAAGTTGCTTGGAAAATCTTGTATTGATTTTTACCATCCCACGTTAATTTTTTCTGGCACACTTACAGCTTCTTAGCTTGACTATTTCCGTCCGTTTTTCCCCTCGATTTTTCTCTTAGAAACCTCACTCAGACTTTCTCCTTGCCTAGCCTTAATGCCACATGGTATATACTTGGATAATAAAATCCGAATTCTCTCAATTGCATTTAACTTGAGTTTGGACGCGGTTCAAACCAATTCTGTCTATTTCGTATGAGTGCCTAATCAGCAGCCTGAATAAGCAAATGATTTTACCACTTTGCTTATTGTTGGCAGCAAATTCTGCTAATGATTTCCTGCAGAAGGTGGCTGAAGTCTAAGCAGACGAAATACTTTTTAATCTCAATTTTTATCATTTCTAAAGGCGTCTCTAGTTTTTTGAGGGTACAGTTTTTTTCTGATATTGTCTCCTAGACCAGAGGGTGGGCACACTTCTGTTTGGGAGAAAGGGAGCCTGTATAATTTAATTAATTGATTGATTGATTGATTAATATGCTCCCCCCAAACTCACAGTGACTACAGGCAGTTTATAAAAATAAATTCACTGGATCGTTTAGCTTTATCTATCTCACAGAGTTTTAAAGGATAGGTGACCCATAAGTTGTTTCCTTGAGAAATGTGGGGGTAAACCTGGAAGAAATTTAAAAGAATAAAACCAGGAAGGGGGTGCCTATGAGTGATAACATGTAGGAAACCAGGAAATTGTTAATAAAGCTTTTAGTGACCTGGAGGTCGAGCTTCGGAAACTTTTGGGGTGGTTTCCATTGTATCTTCTTGCGTTTCATGATTGTTAATTTTGGAATGAATTGTACGGGCAGATAAAAATCTATTTTTTAAAAAAAAAAAATAAGTCCAGCAAATTTGCTTGATCTCTGCTGTCTATAGAATTTAACCTGTTCTCATGATACAATTTGAAATACATTGGCAGAGTATTTTGTGTGTGTGTGTGTGTGTGTGTGTGTGTGTGTGTTTTCCTTTTTCTGAATACACCTGAATTGGACACTTTGGATTGTGGACTTGCACCAGAGTTTCATTTCTTAATTCTTCCTAACATTTTCTCTTAGTATCTCGGAATCAGCTCTTTTCCTCTAAATATTTTCATACGGGAACATGAATATCAATTGCTTTATATTCATATTAAACTGCTGTTGCTTTTTCTGTAAAAAAATTCCTGGTTATCAGGGCAAATAGCTCGATTGCTTTCCTTCATGAAAACTTGCAAGCATTTACCAGTGGGGATGGGGGAGGCTGTCATTTTGAAGTTACTCACCCAAATTGGTGTGAGAGAATTTCCCAACTTGTAAATTGGCTAGCACGTTCCTCAGTTGGCTGAAATGCACAGCTATTTCAAGATTGAGAAAAACGAAGAATACAGTAATATCCTGGAAAGGAAAAAACACACACACAAATCTTTCTTTAGACTTTTCTTAATTTCAGCAGCACGTCTTCCTCTGCTTTCTGGATGTTGTTGGGTTTTGCACACTGCAATAAATAGAAGTGTAGTTCCAGCATCCTAGTCAGTGTGGCTGGGAAGGGAAAGGGGTGGGTGGGTAATGCGAGTTTTAAGGCCAGAGTTTGCCTGCACAGGAACTAGAGTTACATATGAACCATTTCTGTCTGGAGAAGGAGGCACAGCATCGGCTGTCTTAAGGTTGGCCCCGGAAAATTTCCTGAAGAGGAAACAGATGTATTTTTTTACCTTATTTGAGACTATCTGGGAACTCTTTGGAAGAACAACAGCGCATGAGGGCGATAAATAGAGATTTTTCTTTCTTACTTACTTTTAATGAAGGGATTCAGAGCACCCAAAAGCAGATCAGATTTTAAGATTGGTACCAATAAAGGAGAATATTCGTAGCTCAGGGTTGAACTTGAAATGTATTTCAAGATTGAAATACATTTAAGAATGGTTTAAGACAGGGGTAGGCAACCTTGGGTCTTTTATGACTGGTGGACTTCAACTCCCAGAATTCCTGAGCCAGCATGGGAGAACTATGGCCCCCTCATGACTTGTGGACTTCAACTCCCAGAATTCCTGAGCCAGTGTGGCTCAGCATGGAAACCTCTCCCTGTCCCCTCAGCACAGCTGGCTCAGGAATTCTGGGAGTTGAAGTCCACAAAAGAGCCAAGGTTGCCTACCCCTGGTTTAGGAGAAAGGGTAGAGCAATAGAACTGGATAAGAGTTAAGCAGACACTTAAAATGCATTTCGATATTGTAACACCACTCTTCCTGTAAAAAACAAAACAAACTACCAGTGTACGTGCAGCATCATCATCATCATCATCATCATCATTATTATTATTATTATTGCAGCATAAAAACAACAGAGTGGGAATAATTTGTAATTTTGGAACATTTTGAACATACAGTAGTTCATAGTTCATAGAGGGCAGGACAAGAATCAGTGGTTGGAAACTGATCAAGGAGAGAAGCAACCTGGAATTAAGGAGAAACGTCCTGACAGTGAGGACAATTAACCAGTGGAACTACTTGCCACCAGAAATCTTGTGGGCGCTCCATTACTGGAGATTTTTAAGAAGAGACTGGACAGCCACCTCTTTGAAATGTATAGGGTCTCCTGCATGAGCAAGGGGTTGGACTAGAAGCCCTCCCAGGTCCCTTCTAGCTCTATTCTGATTGATATTGAACATTTCAGAGTTCGGGATGCAGTTCACACAGGAGGACCACCGACGATTAAACGAGTCGTGAAGAACTGTGATCGCTGGTTTATCTTTCTAACTACAGCTGGGCCTCAGCTTTCTGCGGGATCCCACCCTTCTTTTCTTCCAGCCCAGCGGATCAGTAGATCTTAATTCAGGGGATCCTGTTGGAGTTCGAGGGCTGAGATCCTGATGGCAGGAGGAGAGCCATTTCCTCCATGTTGATATTGAAGGGCAGTGAGGAGATGCTGACGGCGATCCAGGCTTCTAGGCGCCGGGTGAAAAGTGGGACATCCTCACCACATCCATTTGCAAGCTCAGGGTGAACTTGCAACTCACCAGATAGCTTGATAGCTGGGTGGGAGGGCTGGATCTGCCCCTGTTGGCTGAAGAGGGGTCATGGGGGGCTGCCTCAGTACCCCTAAACGAGGCAAGGAAAATTGTGGTTCCTTTGCCTTGCTTTGTCTGATTTAAAGCAGTCTTCTGTACCAGCAGGGGGCAGTGCTGTAACACCAATGCCTTTAGAACAGTCTACCTTTTATATATATATGTATATGTATATGTATATATATGGTAGACTGTTCTAAAGGCATTGGTGTGTGTGTGTGTGTGTGTGTGTGTGTGTGTGTGTATAGGTCTTTGGTTGTTCGGGTTTTCTCCCGCGTAAAATTGGAAGTGTCTTCCAATTTTACGCGGGAGAAAACCCGAACAACCAAAGACCTATATACAAATACCCGCGAAAACCTCAGAAAATAAATATATATGCAGACAGCCCAGGTTCGAATCTCAGAAGGGTATGTCTGGTTGAAAAGAGCTAAAGAGTTCGAAATAGCTATTCCAGTTCTCCCTTAATTCTTTGCTAGCAATCCAAATTATAACTTCATATATATATATGAAGTTTTTCAGACAGATGTCTAATTGATTACACCTTGACATTTTTTTTTTAACTGCTATACTGCAGTTTTACTTTTTACAATCTCTTTTGCCTTGCAGCCCCCAACTAGGGGTGTTAAGCAGGCTCAAGTCGCAACTGCGAAACATTACAAATCCAAATTTCTTTTTTCTGACAAAGAAATTTAATTTAATTTAATTCTTAATTTAATTCTTTAATTCTTTGTCAGAAAAAAAGATATTTGGATATACATATACATATACACATACATACATACATACATACATACATACATATATATGTTTTCTGAGGTTTTTGCGGGTGTTTGTATGTAGGTCTTTGGTTGTTCGAACAACCAAAGACCGACCGACCTACCTACCCACCTACCTACCCATCTACCTACCTACCTACCTATATATATATCACTTTTCTTTCTCCCCCCCCCTCCTCTCTTTCATCCCTCCCCTCTCTCCCTCAAATTTTTGGAAAGCATTTAATGTTTTCTCTGTAATTAAATTCAGTTCCCTGAATAATTAGCAAACGAGCCGTCTTCTTTGTGCCATTGCTTTGGATAGTGTTGTTTTTCAGCCTGCTTGTCTTCCTTCAATGGGTAATACTGTCACTCATCTAAAAGACAGGAGTGGTTTTTTTTTGTTTTTGTTTTTTTTTTCCTCGTGGCATGCTTTCTTATCAATGCAGCTCTTTCTTAGGTGGGAATATAAAACTTCAGCGGAGCTCTTGATGCTGTCTGAGCTTGGCTGTTTGTTTGCAGACATTTCATTGCCCCATTAGGTAACATCATCAGTTTACCTAGTTGGGTAATGAAATGTCTGCAAGCAAACAGCCCACCTCGAAGAACTAACCAAAGCCACTGAGCTACAAATATTCTCTTCCATGGGATATAAAACGTTTAAAAAATTGTCATGTGAAACTCTGGCAAACCCGTTTAAAACAATGCTATTAAAATTTGCTTGGTATTTAGACCCAAAGACTACATTTAGTGAATGTTTTTCCTACAAAGGGGAAGAGATTTGCCTAAACGAACATGAGTTTATTGCTAAAATAATATATATATACAGAGAGAGAGTGATATATTTAATGAAGCAAGAAACCAGAAAGGGTTTTTGTTTCTACCTGGTAACGCTTTCCCTTCTTCTTTGCTTCCTCTGCATTTTTTTTTTGCAAAGCAGTTATACAATATTGGGATGGCATTCAGTTCACCGAAATCAAAATTATGCTACACCCAAGCATAATTAACAGTTGCTTAATGAACAGCACGATCAAAGCAGTTGTTACAGCTATCGTCTAGTTTACTTTGGGGTTTTCCTTACAGCCATGAGAAGAAATGGAACAATTAATTCTGGAATCAAATTTATCACCATATAGTGTTTGTTTTTCTGGTTGTAACAATACCTATTTATGTCATTTAGCGGTCTCCTGAAGTGTGTGTAATTTTGATATATATCAGTTTTTTACTTTTACATGCTTGAGAAAGGTTTCGTTTTAGATCTGTCCCTCTTTTTTTAAATGTTCGTCGTTCTAAAACTGCTTCCTCTTCTTGAGAAAACTTTTTTTTATATTTTTTTTATTAAGTACAAAAAAAAAGGATTAAAAACATTGAACACGGTAAATCGTCTTTGACTGACATCTCGGTCCATATTGTACATTAATTACATATAATATACCTATATACAACTATACATTTCTAGTCTCTGTCTCAGTTTATCTCTTTACTGCAGGGGTTCTCAACCTTGGCAACTTTAAGACTTGTGGACTTCAACTCCCAGAATTCCTCAGCCAGCAAAGTGTTAAAGTTGCTGAGGTTGAGAACCCCTGCTTTACTGTGACCTCCATTTTTTCCCCACCATCTATAAAATTTATTCCATATTTGATAAAGTTCTGTTTCTTCCTGATTTTTTTAATCTTTTAGTTACCCTATCTAGTTCTGCGCAATACATAATTTTCTTTATTAATGCTTCCCCATTCGGTATTTCCATTGCTTTCCACTTTTGAGCAAATAGTATCCTTGCTGCTGTGACCACATGGATAATTAAATATGTGTCCTTCTTGAGAAAACTTTTGACGCCGCAAGTACAACTAGGTAGCTTCCGAACTTCAGCTTCTCTGCCAAACTGTTAATATCTGAAGCCCAAAGAAATCGTTTAGATAATACATGTGAATAAGGTAGAAAACAGTTTTTTGCATAGAGTTGGCTTTTAAATTATTAATTCCCCCGCCGCCCCCGTTTAATTATACTTCTGTGTAGAATTAGCACTTAAATTAAATCAAGCCACAAGTCGACTTTCAAAATAATCCTGGGCTCGTGATTTCTTTGGTAAATTAGCAATCGCTTTTGAACTTCGACCGATCAGTTTTTGCAGATCAGTCTGCTGTTGTGCTCTTGTACCAAATGCATATGGTCTGCAAAAATTCTCTTGGCTTCCCAGGTTAAACATAACCAGCAAGCCGAAAATAAGCACTGAACATCTAACACGTGGGGAATGTGCTTGGTCTCCGAATCCATACTTTTGCAATCAAATTATAACTCAATACAAGTTTCTGTACTCAAGAGAGAGAGATTTCTGCTGTTTTGTGTTAATAGTTAATGTTAATATATTATTTTGTGGGGTGTCTGTAACTATCGTTAATATCTGCAAAAACAAATCTTGATTTTAAAATATATTCATCGATGCTTAGCAAGCTTATAATGCCCTTTTCTCTCAAAAAGTACAGAGACTCTAAGGTAGAATTCTTTTTGTCTCCCAAATATATATTCATGTGCTGTTTTAGATAAGATAGATAAGATAACCTTTATTGTCATTTTTATACTGTGGGCACGATGGCACACATCAAAAAGGAAATTTAGTTGCCCGCTCTCAAAGTGAAACACATCCATGACACACACCTAAACATACTATGAACAACATAGTACAATATTACATGATCTCTACATATCTTTCTTTTTCCCCATACAAGGAGCTATCATAAGGTTATTGTGAAGTTGTTGGTTATTTCTCCTCCCCTTTTTGTTCAGATTGTATTAAACAAGGTCAAGCTAAGTTTTATCTCTGAATTAGTCAAGTCTTTTGTGATCAATATTGTTGCAGTAAAATATATGGCCATATTTATCATGGTTCCTAATGAGTTTTTAGAAAATTTTCAAGAATCTGATATATGGATGAAAAGGCTATATTGATATTTTTTTATTGTATATAATATATTAATTAATTTAGAGTTATAAGTAATTGCAATAAATTAAATTGTAATTAAGTCTGTAACATAGAATACGGTATCTAATACATTACACTGCATTACATTGCATTATAATTACATTACATTGCATTAAATATGTATTAAATAAAATGTATTTTATTATATTTCAATGCTGCCTTCTCACAATACAATCCCATTTATTTTAGAATTTCATTCTTTATTTCCAACAAATTCTTTTTCTATCCCCTGTATTTTTTTTTTTTTTTAACTTAGAAAAATCAGATTAGATGCTCAGGAAGGTTGTTATTGAGACCTCCAGCTTTTCTGGTATTTAGCAGCGTTAGAAAAACTAAACTGTTTGTCCTTTTTGATGGTTTCTCCTCTCTGCCTTGCCTCCATAGAAATCTATACAGAGGTTTCATCCACAAAATTTTAATTAAGCCTGCGTTTTCCCATTATAACTTAATAACTCTTTTTATACTTCTGTGCTGCATCTGTCTATGGGTCATTCTGAATGTGAGTCTTGAATTTGTTTTTGTGGACTGGAATGTCTTCTGAGCTAAGATCTTTTAACAGATAAAATTAGTTCAAAAAAAAAGAGAGGAAAAAAAAATCTTTATGGACTTTTCCTTGAGACCCCCCTGCAAAAAAAAAAAAAAAAAAAAAGACAAAAGACTAGCTGCAAAAGGAGAAAAAGAACAATTAAGTCCACCCTTTTTGCAAACAGACCCCTAAGAAGGGACTGACTTTTTTGGTTAACATGGAAAAAAACTGTCATTCAAGTTATACTTTCAAAGTAGAACGTGCCTCGTTCTTTTTTGACACTTTTTATTTTTTTGGCCCATCTGGGCATAGTCCATTAATAAGCCCTGATATATCGTGTCTCTTTGCCTTCTACCACGCTATGCCAGAAAAATGAAATTGTTCTAGAATAATCAATTTTAAACACACGGGAAGGTTCAGGCAAAGCTGAACCCTTTATTTAAATCTAGCTGGGTGTTCTGCTGGTTCTTCCCTGTTCAATGAATTTTCCTCTCTTTTTCTCCTGATCTATTTTGTGGCTGAGTGAGTTTGCGTCTACTTAATGTTTTCTTTTTTTTTATTCTGAGAAATTAAACATCCGTAGTGTTTAATACAATCACGGTGGGAGGCAACTCCATAGCTTCGGCTCATTGCTGCTACTGAAGTTTGATACCTGACATATTTAATTTAATTAGGAAGACGGAATCCAATTTTGGCGTTTCATTAACGGGATTATTCCTCAAAAGTTATTGTTCCCGCGATGAGAACTAACAATGTACCTCACAATAGCTGATGTTTCTCTTCTGTTTATGCTATTTTTCTTTCCCAGGTTTTATACCTTACTCTTTTTTTCTTTTTTTTTCTTAAATAGAAGTTGTCAGTCTGTAGTGCTGGAGATTGATATGACTTTGCAGATGTTGTAACTGGGTGCTGCGTTAACATTTAACTATATATATATATACATATATATATATATATACACACACACACACACACACACACACACACACACACACACACACACACACACACACACATATATATATATATATATATATATATATATATATATATATATATATATATATATATGGGCCTCAGTTGCCCCTTTGTAAACCATCAGTGAAATGAAGTGGGCAGCAATAATTTTTTGGGTTGTTTTTTGTTTGTTTTATTATAGTAACCTCTCGATTACTTAAGCTGTGTTTTCCTTTACAAAAATGAGGATCCCTTTTATGGATCTCTTCTGGATAGGCAGAATTATCTGCATTTTGATCCCCAATGTCCTATTGGATAAGGCAGAGTTCAGCTTAGTGTACTAAACTTTATGTCTCCCCAGTGTGATGGGCTCATAATCAGCTTGGCCTAGGCCAGGGGTAGGCAACCTTGGCCCTTTTATGACTGGTGGACTTCAACTCCCAGAATTCCTGAGCCAGCATGGCTCAGCTTGGAAACCTCTCCCTTTCCCCTCAGCATGGCTGGCTCAGGAATTCTGGGAGTTGAAGTCCACGAGTCATAAAAGAGCCAAGGTTGCCTACCCCTGGCCTAGTGGTTAAGGCACCAGGACAGAAAGCAAGAGATGGTGGGTTCTAGTCTATCTTTTTAAAAAATATATTTTATTGATTTTTAACAATTTACAATCTTTAGTGCTTAGTAAACAACGTGTTGTCTGGGTTCACATATTTAAACTTTAACTTCTTCAGTATAAATCTGTTCAATACTGCACAATCCAGTGTGCAGTTCTAGTCTCTCATTAGCCATGAAAGCTGGCTGGGAGACTTTGGGCCAAACACCAGGAGGCTGTGAGTTCTAGTCCTGCCTTAGGCCTGAAAGCAGGCTGAGTGTCTTTGGGCCAATCACCAGGAGGCTGTGAGTTCTAGTCCTGCCTTAGGCCTGAAAGCCAGCTGGGAGACTTTGGGCCAAACACCAAGAGATTATGAGTTCTAGTCCCGCCGGGTGGATGACTTGGGGCCAGCCCACCTCAAAGAATTGTTGTTGTGGGAAAAATAGGAGGACGAAGGTGTGTTGGATATGTTCTCTAGCTTGGAGTTATTTGTAAAAATAATAAAGGCAAGATATAAATAATCAAATAATCTTCAGGAGCCCAGTCCGTAGGCTTTTCTCTCCCTCCCTCCCTCCCTCCCCCCCATCCTTGGGGGTGGGGGGCTACATAGGTAATTGGCACCAACAAAAAGCCCTTGGTGGGCTACTAGAAATTGGTGAGGGTCTTCTTACAGCAGACATTCTTGCCTCCTTCTCCGAATTCCCAGACTAGTATATCTGCAAGGTTCAGAAGTTGTTAATGAAGACTTTGGGGACCCCAAGTTGAAATTTAATGATTAGGACCAAGGAGAACCAAACACCACCCAGACTGTTTGGCCAAAGTTATCTTTTGTAATGCGGTGCCTCCATTCAATATTGGGGGGGGAACCCGAATGCTTTTAAAAATCAGAACAAAAGTCCTTTTCAAAATGTAATGAGTTTTCTTATTTTACCCCCCAAAGTATCTGGTGTCTGTGACTGGGGTGGACAGGGGGCTGTAGGGAACAGGGAAGGGGGAAGCCCTTTATCTGTTTAAGAAGGTTGTGTGTGTGTGAGAGAGAGAGTGCGTACATGGGGGGAAATGGGGTAGGATTGCAGAAAAGGTGACAAGTTCTTTTTTTTAATCACTTCTTTTGTTTTTGTTTTTAATTCCACTTTAATCAATCTCCCAACAAAAGTAACATTTGGCTTTTTAAGAATGAAACAATTCAAAATGTGCATTTATCACCTGGAAGCCCGGCTTCAGTCACTGCCATGACATGAACACTGAAGAAGCTAAACTCCTGTGAATAAATTGTTTTTTTTCCCCTAATTGGCTTGTGTTTTGAGTAGTACTCGCCTCCTTCCCTAAATGTTTTCCTTTTCCCACCAAACTCACTCTTTGTCTCCCAACATTTTTCGCAGAAAAAATGGCTCATCATTGCTGCTCATAGGGAAAAAAATAAATAAATTAAAAGTGGAGTTTCCTGATCTGTTCTTTATTATGGCTTAGCCTTACACCATGTAGTTCAGTGGTTCTCAACCTGTGGGTCAGGACCCCATTTGGGGTTGAACGACCATTTCACGGGGGTCGCCAAACAACACAGTCCGCCATTTTTTTCCCCCTTTTCCTTAGCTGTGTTACTCCCTTTTGAAAGCCAATAGAATAGACTCTCTTGAATAGAGTCTAATTCTATTGGCTTTCAAAAGCCAATAGGAATTGTCCAGGCTGTCTCTGCCCTGCTGAGCCCGCCAAAAGTCCCATTCTGCAAACGGTGCTGCACCAGTTGAGTAGTCCTCAACTTACGACCGGTTGAGTAGTCCTCGACTTACGACCGGTTGGGGGTTACGGCATTAAAAAGGTTGAGAACCACTGATGTAGTTTGTGTGGTAATGACAGTAGCCCAACAGCACTGCTGCTGAAACAGGAGGAATGCAACAGAGGCCCCAAGGAACAGCATCACTGTTACAGTACGAAGCAATTAAAACGACGTGTCAGAGGTTCATACGTTAAAACAGACTTTTATTTTCTGTCAGAGAGAAGGACCCTTGAGCTTCTTCCAGCTCCCTTCTTTTCAGAGTTCTCTGAAAGAGAATCCAGATGAACAAAAGCCCTTCTTGCTGGAAATTGCCTGAAGGGCTTAAAGCAAATTGCACCCACCCATTCTGCAGGATGCTTAATTGTTTTTGACCCCAGTTAGATTTTTGCGTGCTTGGTATATTGCATCCAGTTTTGATCGTCACAATACAGATGGTGAGACTCTGGAAAGAGTGCAGAGAAGAGCAACAAAGATGATTAGGGAGCTGGAGGCTAAGCATATGAAGAACGGTTGCAGGGATTGGGTAGGTCCGGTTTAATAAAGAGAAGGACGAGGGGGGACAGGATAGCAGTGTTCCATTATTTGAGGGATTGTCACAAAGAAGAGGCAGTCAAGCTATTCTCCAAAGCACCTGAAGGCAGGACAAGAAGCAACGGATGGAAACTAATTTAGGAGAGAATCAACCTAGAACGAAGGAAAAATTTCCTGATAGGAAGAACAATTAATGGGTGGAACGACTTGCCTCCAGAAGTTGTGGGTGCTCCATCAGTGGAGGCTTTTAAGGACAATATTCACCTGAAATGGTATAGGGTTTTCTGCTTGAGCAGGGGGTTGGACTAGAAGACCTCCAGGATCCCTTCAGACTCCTCTCATTCTGACACTATGCCGGTACAAGCAGTTGGCACAAAAAGACCGAGCTGTAAATGGCTGCTTATCTTTGGGAGGGACCTTAGTATGTCTTTATAGAAAAGAACTTCTAGCAACCTAATTTAGAAGGAAAGGAGCTTTTTATTGGCGCTGTTAAATCATTCAGAGACTCTCGTTGGCTTAATCCCGTCCTTCATCAACCATAACAGGGGAGGCTTTGCCTCCATTCCAGCCATAATTTATCCACAGTAAACCTTCTTCCCTTACCCAGAAAATTAACTCTTGGTGTTGGAGAACTCATCGCAGGTCCTCCAAAAAGAACATCCGAAAACCTAAAAAGGGGGTTTATTTTTTATTTGTTTTAATCGGAGACTGTCCCCAGTTTGACACCTTCCCCCCTTGCTGTTCTCAATCAATCTTGAAAGATGCCCCCTTATAGCTTCATCGGTCCTCACCTTCTTGTCTTCCCCGTGCCAAGGAAGGAGAGTGTGTAGTGTAGACCGATGGCTTCCGTTGTTGATTTTTTCCCCCACTTTATTTTGGTGGTCCCCCCCCCCCAATACCAACTTGGCGAGATTCGGGCAGGTTGAAAATGATAGTTATTGCCCGTAATTTCGTTTGGCAGGGCCTCGTGAGCCGCTCCTGCCCGCCGCTGTGTGTTCAACTAACTAGAACAATTCTGAGTAATTACCAAACCCTTCACAATTAAACAATAAAACTAAAGCCTCGCCACGGAAGCAGCGACTCTTCAATAAATAAGAAATATGTCTGGGTTAATGCTTTAGTAAAACACAGCTAATAGAAGCTTAGCATTACAAAATACGTTGGTTGGCAGGCGTGTGGAAAGCCTTTTGGATTGGGTTGGAAAAAAAACGAGCATTGCTGAGATTAATGATCTCTAGTGGATTGTGGGTCTGTCTCTCACACATACACACACACGCACACACACACGCACACACACACGTAGAGAGGCCCACACTGCAAGCTCCAGGTAGAATGCCAGACATACAATATTTCTGTGTTAAAGTTAGGATATGAATACCTACCCCCCTTGCAAATTAACTCCCAAATATCGCAAGAGTCTAATGATATACACCAAGGCCAATTGGATTGTTTTTGAAACTCCTTCAGGCTGATGTCGGCTGTTTAGGAGGGAAGCAAATGTTTTTCCAGATCTTTTGGGTTAGTATCAAAATCTTCAGAGCCACAGCAACTAGTTCTGGTGTTTTAATGGACCTGGCTCTGTGTGTGTGTGTGTGTGTGTGTGTGTGTGTGTGTGTGTGTGTTTCCCAGGGGACCAAGGAGATATCATATGATGGCTCTAACGTTGTATATAATCTCCTTTGTACTGGATGATCGTAATTTTTTTTTTACTAACGATTGCTTTTTAATTGATGTTTTTAATCCGTTTATTGTTTTACTTTAATGTATTTTATTTTAAATTTAAAAGGCTTAATTTGTTTTAATAATTGTTTTATTTGTACACCGCCCAGAGTCACTGTGTGGGAGATGGGCAGCCATACACTATACAGTCACTAAATAAACAAACGGGTGAGTTGAAATACTAGACAGATCAACGCCTAGTAGACTCATTAAGGAGTCAATGAGTCTACTAGAGATTTATCTCTGTACATGCAAATTGTTTGGGGAGAAAGAAAAGTCTAAAATTGACAGGTGATTGACTGAAACAGAGAATGAATAAATCCAAAAACCTCGAAAAGCAAATAATACTTCTTACAATTCTAAGAAAGCAATTTGCTTGTTATCCTTTTGAGAGACAGATCACTACAGTGAGTTGCTGAGCTCAAGTCCAGTAGAAACTGATATGAAGGTGTTATGGGTTTGGGTGTATATGTGTGGGTATGTTTAATATATCCTTACATGATTATCAACCTTTTTAAACCGAGTGTTTCTCCCACACTTATTCTGCAAGACTTGAGTTGGATAGATTGCTCTCCTTTCATAATGACTAATATCCAACGTGCAACTCAAAAATATATACAATGCCTTGGCTTCACAAGAAAACCATTTTAACTTCCATGCACTCTTTTGAGGAAATGAATGAATGAAACAAAATGAAAAATTATTATTCTGTATCATGGTGTATTTGATTCCGTGTTGCTGCTGCTGCTGCTTTGCTGGAACAATTCACCCAAATAAATATTTTCGAATTTCAGAACGCAGTTAATCTTCTGCCAAAATAAAATAAGGAAGTTTTTTTAAAAAAAAAAATACTGATATTTTGAAAAGCTCTTCTCTTCGTGTTAGTTCTTGAGGCGGAATTTGGAGAATAAAATTAATTCAGTCTTGAGCTTAACAAAACTGGGATAGTCGCTTTCCTCTGTTTTTATCTTCGCTGCCTAGGGTTTCAGTAAAGCAGACCACAGCAGTCGCCTGCGGTGTGGCAGTAACCTTGGGGTCAAACCAACTTGAATTTTAGCAGTGGGTCTGTCACTGTGTCTGTCAAACGAGGACGCTGTGAAATCCCCTCTCGTGGAGCTGCTAACTGCATCCTGGCCACTGCTGGCTACCTGTGAAACTTTAACCGGACCACCGTGATACTTCTGAATTGCTTTTCGGCCCGAGATCCATTTTCCTGACAAAGTGGGTTTGTGTCTTTTGAGTCTGGGGCCAGGAATGACAATACGAGGGTGTAACTCGGAGATAGAGAACAGTTTTCGGCTGTTTGTAAAGAGGAAACGTGACTGGAAAGAAAAAATTCAAAGCGAAAGCAAGCGGTTCACAGATGCAAATTTAACCAAATGCACGATAAGGGAAGGGATTGGATACAGCACTTCATAATTACCTTTTTGAAGGCAGGGTGCAAAATTGTGGTTTAACCATCAGAATATTGATTTGTTTGTTTGTATCTGGCATTTCCTATTTTTACAAACAATTCCAGGCAGCGAATATTATCCAAACACGCCTTCCTCCTGCCATTTTCTCCACAACGACAACCCTGTGAGGTGGGTTGGGCTGAGAAGAGAGTGAATTGGTCCAAAGTCAACCCGCCGGCTTTCGTGGTTAACGCGGGATTTGAACTCATGATCTCCTGTTTTCTAGCCTGGTGCTAAGCTTAACCACTCTACCAAACTGGCTCTAACTTTCTTTCAAAGAATAATCTTTGAATGAAATTCTATTCAGTCGTGAGTTTTATTTGGGGGGAATGCAGACTAATACCAGATTAGGGTCACCCTAGTCCAGGGGTAGGCAACCTTGGCTCTTTCATGACTTGTGGACTTCAACTCCTAGAATTCCTCAGCCAGCCTGGCTCAGCTTGGAAACCTCTCCCTTTCCCCTCAGCATGGCTGGCTCAGGAATTCTGGGAGTTGAAGTCCATGAGTCATAAAAGAGCCAAGGTTGCCTACCCCCGCCCTAGTCCAAATCCTAAAATTTTGGCCTACTAAT
Organism: Crotalus tigris; assembly: GCF_016545835.1. Lineage (NCBI taxonomy): Eukaryota > Metazoa > Chordata > Lepidosauria > Squamata > Viperidae > Crotalus > Crotalus tigris. The sequence goes on from NW_024098373.1 coordinate 1,122,854, forward strand.
CGGTTTGCTTTCTAAACCAAATCATCGAAAGCATTGAGAGTTTGATGAGGTGACATTTCACCACTCCTGTTTCAGATTACGTGAGCTCCTCACCCCTGGCTAAAAAAAATTCTTAGTAGAGCCAGGTTCAAAATGGATTTGTAATATATCTTGGCTATCTTGCATTTCAATCTTAAACATGAATGGCAGGCACAGATTTGAAACGTGTTTAAATTTGTATTGTAGATGTGTTCAGACAGTTGCCGTTTTAAGCAGGGGTCTTCCAACTTGGCCCTTTTATGACTTGTGGACTTCAACTCCCAGAATTCCTCAGTCAGGCATAAAAGGGCCAAGTTGGAAGACCCCTGGTTTTAAGATTCCATTTTATGGTGAGTCTTAAGACATAAACATATCAGAGGACTAACGTCAAGTGTTTTTAGTGGCAATTTCTTTCTTAAGGGATAATCTGTCCTCTAAGGTGAGGCTGGCCCTCACTTTCATGACCTTCTGGAACAGTGGTTCTCAACCTTTTTAATGCTGCAACCCCCAACCGGTCGTAAGTCGAGGACTACTCAAGTGGTGCAGCACCATTTGCAGAATGGGACTTTTGGCGGGCTCAGCAGGGCAGAGACAGCCTGGACAATTCCTATTGGCTTTTGAAAGCCAATAGAATTAGACTCTATTCAAGAGAGTCTATTCTATTGGCTTTCAAAAGCCAATAGAATAAAAGGGAGTAGCACAGCTAAGGAAAAGGGGGAAAAAATGGCGGACTGCGTTGTTTGGCGACCCCCGTGAAATGGTCGTTCGACCCCAAATGGGGTCCCGACCCACAGGTTGAGAACCACTGTTCTGGAAGATGGTAAAACCTCTCCCCACAGGTCACATGTGCTGATATTTATTTTATTTTTATTTATTTATTTGTATCCCATCATTTTTACAAATAACTTAAGGTGGCAAACTTATCCAATACACCTTCTTCCATCTATTTTTCCCCCACAACAACTTTGTGGCCGGCTTTCCTGCCTAAGGCGGGACTAGAACTCACTAGTGATTGGCTCAAAGTTACCCAGAGATTGGACAACCATTTGTCTGAAATGGTATAGGGCAGGGATGGGCAACCTTGGCTCTTTTATGACGCGTGGACTTCAACTCCCAGAATTCCTGAGCCAGCCATGCTGAGGGGAAAGGGAGAGGTTTCCATGTTTAGCCATGCTGGCTGAGGAATTCTGGGAGTTGAAGTCCACGCGTCATAAAAGAGCCAAGGTTGTCTACCCCTGGTCTAGGAAGCTCACCACTTAGAACAGGAGGACTTAGGACAGGGCTAGGCAACCTTGGCTCTTTTATGACTCATGAACTTCGACTCCCAGAATTCCTGAGCCAGCATGGCTCAGCTTGGAAACCTCTCCCTTTCCCCTCAGCATGGCTGGCTCAGGAATTCTGGGAGTTGAAGTCCACGAGTCACAAAAGAGCCAAGGTTGCCTACCCCTGGTACAGGGTCTCCTGCTCGAGCAGGGGGTTGGACTAGAAGACCTCTACAGTCCTTTCCAACTCTATTACTGTATGTTCCCCATTCAGTTGGCTTTCATACCTAAGGCGGGACTAGAACTTAAGAGTCTCCTGGTGATTGGCCCAAGGTCGTCCAGCCAGCTTTCATGGTTAAGGCGGGACTTGAACTCAAGGTCTCTTGCTTTCTAGCCTGGCGCCTGCCTAAAGGTGCCTCTATATGTGTATGTGTGTATCTGTATATATTGTTTAAATGTAGTATGAATTTTGTTACGGACGTTGTAAGATACAATGTTAGTTTATTGCTGTTTTAATATCTGTAAAACTACCATTGAGACTGTAGGCACCTTGGACAAACGAAGGCTTGGAGATTATAAATTACAATAAATAAACGCACCACATGCACTTTGGTTTACAATCACTTCTATAGTATGGTGTCCAGAGGCAAAACTTCAAAACAAAGTTGCATCTAAACCAGTGTTTCTCAACCTTGACAATTTTAAGGCATGTGGATTTCAACTCCCAGAATTCCACAGCCAGGATTGCTGGCTGTGGAATTCTGGGAGTTGAAGTCCACATGCCTTAAAATTGTCAAGGTTGAGAAACACTGATCTAAACTATACCACAAATTAGGTTTGTAGGATATGGTCCAAAACAGTTTTAGGGGCTATACCAATTGGCTCATTTTGATTTTGTTTCAGTTTCAGCTACGTGAACATTAAGATAATTTACCTTTTGGCTGATGTTTGTTTATGCTGGATCTGAAATTAAATGTCTGGGCTGTTTATAATGTAGGTTGGCTAATGAATTTACGAAAAGAAGTAATAAATAAATTGGATTTCCCCAGTCATTTAAAGCCTAATATACACGGAGGGGGATTTAAAGCCTAATATACAAGGAGGGGGCCTCCCAGCTTCCCCCCCCCCCAACAGAAATAAAGCTGGTTGGTTCTCTTGGACCGAAGTTTAAAAATTTGAAAATGTGCTGTTTTGAAGTTGCCTGTCGCCCGAATATTGCCTCCTTATCAGATGAAGCCATGCTAATGAAATTGCAGCGGGTCCAAGATTGTTAAAGAGTTTCTTCTCTGTTTCCAGAAATCTTAACTGGGGTTGATTGATTACAGAGCTATGGGAAAAAAAAAAAACCCATTTCTTCTGAAATTCTTAGCAGCCCCTTCCCCTCCTCCAAGTACACACCCTTTTGGGATGTGGATTGAAAAAACCAAAACTTCTTTCCCCCCCCCCCCCCACTCCTGTTTAAGATGTTTGATTATGGCATAAAGCAGCTAATTTAAGCATCTGTTTATCACTGTCTGGCTACTCTGAATGCGAAATTTCAATTGAATTGCTTCCCCAGAGAGCTTTTTAGCTCTGAGGGTAAAACAAATCATTTTGCCGGCTGGTCCCTTGGGATTCGCAGTCAAAAGAATTCATCTAAATAGTTTACACGAGATTTGAAAACATTGCATCAACCGGCCTGGCTCTTTTGTTGTTAGTGGAAAATTGCCAGTGTAAATGGCATATCTTGCACTAACTTGACCGCTACACCACTACATCTTTCTACTGTGTGTAAAGTAACTGTTAGATGCCTTAAAAGGCTTTTGGAGTGTAATCATTTGTGTTTGATTTTTTTTAAAATAAAATAAATAAATCTAGTTGTACGTCGCATTGTAGAACAGAAGACGGACTATATCAAACAGTGACCTTAGCTTGCATTGGAACAGGCTCTATTTCTACTTCCATGGTGATAAGCATTACTGCACATTATTAAAATGCAAGAAGTGTTTTGCTGATTTACAAATAAGATAGTTATAGCTTTCCAGTATATCTAACTTCTGCTTCCCTGTGGATATAATGCTGCCTGGACTGGGAAAAAAGAGAGTTGTTTACATTTTGGTCTTTGTTTACTGCTTAGGTGGCTTAACCACCGTAACATTAGAAAAATGAACGTTCAGTCTTTATCGTTCCACCGATTTGACTTTGGAAAAATAATGCTCTTCCTATGCGCGGTTGCTCTCCCAAAAGCTCAGCACGTGTCACTTGAATAAAATGGGGGGGGGAGTTTAGAAAATAACTAAAGGTTATGTCTTAAGTTTCATAAATATTGAAACATACATTTTGTTCCCGTCCAACATACTGTGCAATTAATCTTGTGGTTTTTTTTTTTAACAATACAAAATCACGTTCACTTTCCAACATTGGTAAGGAGTTCAAATTTTCCAGCTTGACATTACCCACGATGAATGACGAAGCACTTTTCTGTTAGTTATTACTAAAAACTAACTCTGTCTCCAAGCTTTCTGGCTGATATTGAGAGAACTCTTTGCCAAAATGGATTTATTTGCAGAATTACAGTTTTGTTTCCCACCAATTGTTATAAAACAAGTTGCAGTTTAGCATAGAATAGAGCTGGAAGGGACCTTGAAGGTCTTCTAGTCCAGCCCCCTGCTCAAGCAGGAGAACCTATACCAGGGGTGTCAAACTCAATTTCATTGAGGGCCGCATCAGCATTGTGGTTGCCCTCAGAGGGCCGGGTGGGTGTGTGGCCAGGGTGGGTACGGCCTACTGGGTGGGTGTGGATGGAGTGAGTGTGGCTTACTGGGTGGACGTGGTTTCGGCAGGCAGCGGGGCGCTCTCCTCACAGCACCGGGAGGTTGAGCCGGGCGGTGCAAAGCTCGCCAACTTTGCACCTTTGCTGCCTGCTGAAACTGGCCAGGCTGGGGGCTAGGCAGCATTGCACTTCTTATTAGATTCGCGCCACCCCGCTCAGCTCTTGGCACTGTGAGCAGAGCGCCCCGCCTGCCTGCTGAAACCCCTCCCCCAGAGCCCATCAAGCCAGATATGTGAAGTAGGCAAGGACCATTTGCTGGCCACTTCCAGGCGATGGTGCATTTCTTCATTCCTCACAAAGGGTGACACCTCCCCAGCATGCGGGGCTGGTTCCTTGCTGTTTCCAGACGGCCTTGTGGAGCTAAGATTGAATGTGTTTCAGCATAGATGGCCACCACAAAATTGTACATTGGCTCCCGGCTGGCCTGGGCCAGTGCCAAGTCAGCGGGGGCTGTTCTCTCACTGTTTCCAGGATGGCTTCGTGGGCCACATGAAACCACTTCTCGGGCCGCATCCAGCCCCCGGGCCTTGTGTTTGACATGTCTGACCTATACCATCTCAGACGTCACTGTCTAACCTCTTCTTAAAAATCTCCAGTGATGTAGCGCCCATGATTTCTGGAGGCAAGCTGTTCCACTGGTTAATTATCCTCACTGTCAGGAAGTTTCTCTTTAATTCCAGGTTGCTTCTCTCTTTGGTCATTTTCCAGCCATTGTTTCTTGTCCTGCCTCTGGTGCTTTGGTGAATAACGTGACCCCCTCTGCCTTGTGGCAGCCCCTCAGATACTGGAACACCGCTATCATGTCTCCCCTATTTCTTCTTTTCTTTAGACTAGCCAAACCCAAGTCCCGCAACCGTTCTTCGTCTGTTTTAGTCTCCAGGCCTTGGATCATCGTAGTTGCTCTTCTCTGGATTTTTTCCAAACTCTCAACATCTTTTTTGCGATATGGCGACCAAAATTGGCTGTAGTATTCCAGGTGTGGCCTTACTAGGGTTTTATAAAGCGGTACTAATACTTGGCGTGATCTTGATTCTGTCTTGAAATACAGTAACTTATAAGAAGGGTGAATTAAAGTGATCAGAGGCAAGAATTCATTTTACCGCTCGGGAGACCCTCCCCCCCCCCGAAGTCAGCCGTTTCCCCTTCAATGAAGCTAATTACCCTGGGGGTACATGTGTTGGCCACTCTTTAAAATTCTTATAAAAACAAAGAAATTAATTATCCAATGTAAAAACGGGTGGTATGTCTCCTGGCAAACATTCAATTAACTTTTTAGTGCTGGCTACTTAATGTTGTGTTTGACCACCCAACCATTGAAAACTGCTTCTCTTTGAAACAGGCCAAAGTGGAGACCTTACGGCCTGTTGAGATTTGATGGCCTGTACTATTGGTCATCAACATTTTTTTCCCAGGATCTTTTAGTGAGTTAGTTATATTTTACTCAGATTTGTGAGGCTGCCGTTTACTTCTGGGTGAGGGTGGGCGGGGGGGGGGCGGGTGAATAAGAAGTACCAATTAGCTTGGTTTAATCAGCTACCGAAGCACTGACCTCATCGGAGCAAAATACTTTTAATCCTGTTCTTTGGCAGAGTAAAAAAAAATAAGGGGTGACCGGTGAGGCTTCACCTTTACCTTTTCATTTGTAATTTGGATGACACGCAGTTCGTTGTTGTTGTTGTTGTTGTTAATTGCAAAGTCATGTCTGACCCATCGCGACCCCATGGACAACGTTCCTCCAAGTCTTCCTGTCCTCTACCGTCTTCTGGAGTCCATTTAAGTTCACACCTACTGCTTCAGGGACTCCATCCAGCCATCTCATTCTCTGTCGTCCCCTTCTTCTCTTGCCCTCCATCTTTCCCAGCATTAGGCTCTTCTCCAGTGAGTCCTTCCTTCTCATTAGGTGGCCAAAGTATTTGAGTTTCAACTTCAGGATCTGGCCTTCTAAAGAGCAGTCGGGGTTGATCTCTTCTAGGACTGACCGGTTTGATCGCCTTGCAGTCCAAGGGACTCACAGGAGTCTTCTCCAGCACCATAGTTCAAAGGCCTCAATTCTTTGGCGCTCAGCCTTTCTTATGGTCCAACTTTCACAGCCATACATTGCAACTGGGAAAACCATGGCCTGGACTATACGCACTTTTGTTGGCAGGGTGATGTCTCTGCTTTTTAGTATGCTGTCTAGATTTGCCATAGCTTTCCTCCCCAGGAGCAAGGGTCTTTTAATTTCTTGGCTGCAGTCCCCATCTGCGGTGATCTTTGAGCCCAGAAAAATAAAATCTGTCACTACCTCCATTTCTTCCCCATCTATTTGCCAGGAATTGAGAGGGCCGGATGTTCGTAGGTGCCAATAAAGTTCGTAGGTGCCAATAAAGGAGGATATTTCTTGCTCAGGGTTTCAACTATGGAGTCCTTGTTGCTTTCTGAGCTTGAGTTGTTTTCTTGCAGACGTTTCGTGACCCAAAGTAGGTGACATCCTTGGTGCCAAGACTGACGATGTTACCTGGTTTGGGTCATGAAAGGTCTGCAAGAAAACAGGCTATCTCAGAGAGCAACAAACAGCCCTCAATTCATAGGTGTTTTTGGCCTGGCTTTACTACCCACGCAGCTGAAAAGATTCCACGCAACGTGCTAACAAAAAAGATTGAATTTATCCATGTATTGGTGTGACTGTGTGTCTCTAACATACAGGTAGTCCTCGATTAACGGCCACAAGGCAATTGTTAAGTGGAAACCCTCTCTCTTTTTTTGCCACCGTTGTTAAGCAGACCGTTGTAGTCGTTAAGCGAATTGCACAGCTGCTAAGTGAATCCGGCTTGGCTGAGGAATTCTGGGAGTTGAAGTCCACAAGTCTTAAAGTGGCCAAGTTCAAAGGCCCCTGGCTTAGGGTTTAAACTTACCCATTAGAACTTTGACAAACTGCCATATATTTGAAAGTCTCCTGCTGAGTTGAACTGTTATCATGCGAGTTTTTGATTTGTCAGTAATTCATTTTTTTTTGCACTCCATCCAGTATATCGTCCTTAGCCACATCTTATATATAGGCAGCGCTTGACGTACGACCGGTTGCTTAGTGAACGTTCCAAGTTATGACGGACCCTTCAAAAGCTACTTACTAATGGCCACACAGACAAGCACTTGGCCACATTTTGGCTTCCCTTTTATTTGCAGCATCGCACAGTCAGGTGACCGTGATTTTTGCCATTCTGTGCCTTTTTTTTCAGTGCCGTTATGACTTTGAATGGTCACTAAATGAACTGTTGTAAGTTGAGGACTGCCTGTATTCAGTTTTGATCATGTTGCAGTCAAGTGGAGATTTTTAAGAGGAAACTGGACATTCACCTATCTGAGACGGTATAGGTTCTCCTGGTTGAGCAGGGGGCTGGACTAGAAGACCTCCAAGGTCCCTTCCAGCTCTATTCTATTCTATTCTATTCTATTCTCTATTCTATTCTATTCTATTCTATTCTATTCTATTCTATAGTGACCCTTTGCTGAAATGAAATCTTGTGGTGGTCCCATTCCTAGACGCAATGAATTTTCATATGCTGGAATGACTCCGTTGCAAGTCAGCGGGAGCACACACCGCCACGAGTAACAATGATTGAGAATGCAAAGGTTGGCCTGTGGAATACAAATAAAGGGCTGAGCGCGTGGTTCTGCCTCAGAGCCCTGGCGCTTGTGGAAACGCGGCGATAAACGCACTGATAAATCCAAGGGAACGACCGCGATGGATGGAGACTCAAAACTGTCCAATACGTAGGAATTGCACCGCTTGGTCAGGCAGAATGAAATTAAATAGAATTTGCTTTAGTGAAATTACATCAAGGTTGATTAAAGGCGCTCATGAGGAATCGCTTCTCTCTGAAGTCACTTCAGTAAGTGAATCTCTTGTTTGCTATTCCTGTGGAATATTTTTTTTCTTCTTTTTTTTTCATTTTCTGCTCGTGTGCGTGTGTGTGTGTGTGTGTGTGTGTGTGTGTATATATTTCTGCTTCTCTTCCCCCTTCCCCCCATTCTTCATTTCTGTGAAGAATTCCTAGATTCCTAAAACTCTTCTTCTGTCTTTACACAAAGGGAAAAAACAGACCAACCTATCCAAAATAGTGCCATAAAAAACAGAATGGAAACACAAGTTAAGATAAGCAAGAAAATGGTTAGGGAGCACCTGTCCAGCCTAGATGAGTTCAAATCGCCAGGACCAGATGGATTACACCCCAGAGTTCTCAAGGAACTGGCAGATGTGATCTCAGAACTACTGAACTATATTTTTCAAAGATCCTGGAGCACAGGGGAACTACCAGAGGACTGGAAAAGAGCTGATGTAGTTCCCATCCTCAAAAAAGGAAAAAAAAATGGACCCAGGAAATTACAGACCTATCAGCCTGACCTCAATACCTGGGAAGATCCTGAAAAAGATAATCAAACAACGAATCGACGAACACCTAGAGGCAAACAAAGTCATTACTAAAAGCCAACATGGGTTTGTCAAAAATAGATCATGCCAGACAAATCTTATTGCATTTTTTGACCAGGTGACAAAATTAGTGGATCAGAGCAATGCTGTGGACATAATTTACTTGGACTTCAGTAAGGCATTTGATAAAGTAGATCACAACCTACTACTTGATAAGATAGAAAAATGTGGGGTAGACAGAATCACCACCAGATGGATCTGTAGCTGGCTGACCGGCCGTACTCAGCGAGTGGTCCTCAATGGAACCGCATCTATATGGAGGGAAGTGTGTAATGGGGTGACCCAGGGCTCTGTTCTGGGCCCAGTACTCTTCAACATCTTCATCAACGATTTGGATGAAGGGATAGATGGGGAACTCATCAAATTTGCAGACGACACCAAGCTGGCAGGAATAGCCAACACTCCAGAAGACAGGCTTAAGATACAGAAGGATCTGGACAGACTTGAACACTGGGCACTAACTAACAAAATGAAATTCAATGGTGAAAAAAGCAAGGTTCTACATTTTAGCCCTCTACATTTAGCCCTCTGCTCAGGCAGAAAACTCTATACCATTTCAGACAGGTGAATGTTCAGTCTCTTCTTAAAAATCTCCAGTGATGGAACACCCACGATTTCTGGTGGCAAGCTGTTCCACTGGTTGATTGTCCTCATTGTCAGGAAGTTTCTCCTTAGTTCCAGGTTTTTATCTTTTGTGGCTATGGAACATGGCCACGGACCCCCTCCCCCCCAAGACTTAGCTCAAGATTTAAATCATAATATTTTTTTCAAGCCTTCGCAGACCCCCTCTAACTGAGAAACGGGAACCAGATATTCACATAGTTTGGATTATCAAAGGAATTCTTAATTTTCCTAATATCTTTATTACATATGAACTTAGCTGCTTAGGGAAACAACAAGTTGTCAGAGCATTTGATCAAATAAAGTAGTTTTATCTTACTTGGGCTTTTCGCTATTGGCCCACCTTTATGGTGATGCATAATATTCCGGTTTAAAGCATATCAGCATCCCAATTTCATATATATATATTTTAATTTTGGTCCTGATTTAACTGGAGCACCATTTTCCATCCACCCCTTTGGCCGTTTACTCTCCCCGTTCTCCGTTAGAAGTTGTCGTAGGAACTAATTATTTTCACAGCTTGAAATGTATTGGAGCTCTCCTTGAAAGTTGTTTATTTTGTGGCTAACTCTTTTGATGTTGCGACCTAAACTTTGCTCAGCCTTCTTTTGCTTCCCCTCCGTTTAAGAAGCAGAATAAAAAGGAGAAATAAGACGCAGAAATGTTAGAAGGCGGGTGGAGGAGAACCTATCGTGGCTTCAGTTCTCCGTAGTTCCACCTTCCCCAGTGTAAATACATCATGCTGTGAATCTCCTTGAGTCTCTTAAGAACAGGGAAATAGAATCACTTTGCGTAGAAAGTTTTCCTTCTATATTGTTGAATGGGCAGGTAGAAGTTAACGCCGCCCTAACAAGATTAGCTTCCACATCAAGCCTGGGCAGATTTTCAGTCTGCAAAGCAAAGAGGGAAGAGGGGAAAATTGCAGGATTGAACCAGTATATTTGAAAGCGCCTAATAACAGAATATCAGAGTTGGAAGGGCCCTTGGAGGTCTTCTAGTCCAACCCCTGCTCAACCAGTCGCCTAGCAAGGTGTCAAAAACTTGATGACCCCCCCCAAAAAAAGGAAAAATGTGATGAAGTACAAGTAGTCCTCGACTTATAACAGTTCGCTTAGTGACTGTTAGAAGTTACAATGTCGCCCATTGTACCACTTTTAGGATATGGCAATATCCGAGTGCCACCAGTCGCCTAGCAAGGTGTCAAAAACTTGATGACCAAAAAAAAAAAAAGGAAAAAAGTGATAAAGTACAGATAGTCCTCGACTTACAATAGTTTGCTTAGTGACTGTTCGAAGTTACAATGGCACTGAAAAAAGTGCCCCGCAAGCCACAGCCAAGCAAGACACCTGCCTGCCCACCTGGCGGCGCTCTTCCTCCTGTCCAAGGTTTTCATTGTTGTGAGCATTTCTGTTTTGGCAGCGGGAGTGGGGTGGGGGTGTGTTTGGTTTTTATTCCCCCCTGTCTGCTGGGTGGTTGCAGCAGATTTTGGTCACTTCACATGGCCCTGGGACACTGTGACCGTCATAAATATGAATCAGTTGCCAAACATCTGAATGTAAATCACAAGACCCTGGAGAGGCTGCAACATTCCAGCTGATTGGCGCTTCTTCTGGGCTCAGCAGAAGCGCCAGGATCAGTTCTGAGCTCCAGCTGGAGCCTGGCGCTCATTCTGGCACTTCCACTGAGCCCTGACGGCCCTGAAGAAACACCGATCAGCTGGAGCCTGGCGCTGATCCTGGTGCTTCCGCTGAACCCTGACAGTCCCAAAGAAGCGCTGATCCTGGCGCTTCCGCTGAGCCCTGACAGCCCTGCAGCTCCAGCCGTCTCTCGCTCAGGCTTGTGTGGTGCTGCCACCGGTTCAGCTCATTCCTCTCCCCCACTACCACTTTTCTAGGATGGTCGCGTACCTCCTGCCAGGTGCCAATGTACCACAGGTGGTACCCGTACCACTGGTTGAAAAGCCCTGCTCTAGTCCAACCCCCCGCTCAGACAGGAGACCCTGTACCATTCCAGACAAAGGGCGGTCCAATCTCTTCATGAAAACTTCCGGTAATGGCTCACCCACAACTTCTGAAAGGCAGGCTGTGAATTTATCAAAACCTGAGATGGAATTCTTTCCGAAAAAGCCACAAAATCCTACTGTTTGCATCAGAGGTGGAATTATCTCAACCAATCTGTTTTGTGTATTTAGCCATTTTTTTTATATTGGATTTATAATTTTGCAAACATACATAACGTTCCTTCCTCCCGGTCTTGGCGGGAGCAACAACCTTAGAAAGCAATTTGGATTGAGATCGAGGGACTGACCCAAACTCATCCAGGGAGACCTGCCTGTCCCCATTCCTGATTTAATAGTTTGACCGGTACAGAGTCCAACTGCATTTCATGTCATTTTTGTGTGCAATATTACAGGCGGTCCTCCGCTCACGACCACAAGTGAGCCCCCCCAAATTTCTGTCGCTAAATGAGACATTTGTGAAGTGGCTTTTGCCCCATTTTACCAGCTTTCTTGCAGCGGTTCTTAAGTGAAACCTAGTTTAGTAATAGTAGTAGTAAAGTTGGAAGGGACCTTGGAGGTCATCTAGTCCAACCCCCTGCTCAGGCAGGAAACCCTACACCATTTCGGACAAATGGCTGTCCAGTCTCTTCTTAAAAACTTCCAGTGTTGGAGCATTTACTGCTTCTGGAGGCAGGCTGTTCCACTGATTAATTGTTCTCACTGTCAGGAAGTTTCTCCTTAGTTCTAGGTTGCTTCTCTCCTTGATTAGTTTCCACCCGTTGCTTCTTGTCCTGCCTTCAGGTGCTTTGGAGAAATAGCTTGACTCCCTCTTCTTTATGGCAGCCCCTGAGATATTGGAATACTGCTATCATGTCCCCCTCGTCCTTCTCTTCGTTAAACTAGACATACCCAATTCTAGCAACCGTTCCTTATATGTTTTAGCCTCCAGTCCCCTAATCATCTTTGTTGCTCTTCTCTGTACTCTTTCTAGAGCAGTGGTTCTCAACCTGTGGGTCACTCCCTCTTATTGGTGGCCACACCCACTTGGGGTCACCACAACATGGGGAACTGTATTATGGGGTCACGGCATTAGAAAGGTTGAGAATCACTGTTCTAGAGTCTCAACATCTTTTTTACATCGTGGTGACCAAAACTGGATGCAGTATTCCAAGTGTGGCCTTACCAAGGCATTGAAGAGTGGTATTAATACTTCACGTGGTCTTGATTCTATCCCTCTGTTGATGCAGCCTAGCACTGTGTTGGCCTTTTTGGCAGCTGCAGCACACTGCTGGCTCATATTTAGGTGATTGTCTACTAGGACTCCGAGGTCCCTCTCACAGTTACTACTATTGAGCATGGTGCCATCTATGCTGTACTTGTGCACTAAATGTAGAACCTTGCTTTTTTCACCATTGAATTTCATTTTGTTAGTTAGTGCTCAGTGTTCAAGTCTGTCCAGATCCTTCTGTATCTTAAGCCTGTCTTCTGGAGTGTTGGCTATTCCTGCCAGCTTGGTGTCGTCTGCAAATTTGATGAGTTCCCCATCTATCCCTTCATCCAAATTGTTGATGAAGATGTTGAAGAGTTAGCAGTTGTTAAGTGAGGGACTGGGCATTAAGTGAATCTGGCTTGTCAGGAGGTCACAAGAGGGGATTGCGTGACCCCGGGACACTGCAACTGTCATAAATATGAGTCAGTTGCCAAGCGCCAGAATTTTGATCACATGACTGTGGGGGCTGCAGTGGTCGCAAGTGTGAAAAACAGTCGCTTTTCTCGGCGCCGTTGTGACTTCAAAGTGTCACTAAATGAGCTATTTGTAAGCCGAGGACTTACCTTTTCCATTCAGCTGCTGGGAAGAAGCAGGCTAGAAAACAGGACTGAGCAACTAAACGCTGCAATATTATTTCTCTTTCTCGTCCTCTTTCTTCCGTAGTCTCTTAAAAAACAACAAAAAAAACCCAACATCTTTGAAGAGGTCTCTAATGCAGATTAAACGGTGACAGTAGACAGCGGCGGTTTACAGAAATGGTTTTACAGATTCATTTCCGTTGTGTATCTTAACTTGGGCCGTGCCAAGTTTTCCTGTTGTACCTTTTTGGAAAGCTTCTGTCTCTCAAGACGCAGAGCGCAAAGAATGTCGTTTTCCGCCGAAAAGGGAATAAAATGTTTATTTTAAGAATACCCAAGTACCCCGTTTACGGTACAGCTTGCTGGATTTGCAGATTGCCCCAGCTCCTTTGCTGGGAAGATGGATGAGAACGTTAAAAGGATTCATCTCACCAGCAGTTAGCTAGCTCCCCCCCCACCCCCCCAAAAAGTCAGCTTGGCTGCTTAATTTGCTAAAAAAAAAACCAAAAAAACCCCCCACCTCACATTGACTTTGCTTCTTATGGCCTGTTTTTAAACTGCTGTGTATGTATATATGTGTGGATGTAGGTCCTCATCCCCAGCAGGAGATACACATAATTTCTAGGGTCTGTTTGTCCTTGTTTACTAGATGGCCTAATGTGATACCTTCCCTTTTTAATGTGGTGTTAATACTTGAGCTTTGCCTGGGGTTGGTTTGTTGTTTTTTTTGTTTTGTTTTGTTTTTTTGCTATGACCATTTCAAGTTTCTTTTGACTTGGAAATTTATTAAGAACACAGCAGAGAAAGGTAAGGTAAGGTAAGGTAAAGTAAGATAAGTTTGATTCACTTAACAACCGGGTTCTAAATTAAACCACTGCAGTGATTCGCTTAACAACAGTGGAAAAAAAGGTGGTAAAATGGGGCAAGGGGATCCCATCTGTCGAGGAATTCTGGGTAATGAGGTTCAGGAGAAGAAGGGCCTTGTCTACCCTTCTTTTCTGCTGCATTTTTTTTGCACCATAAATGTAAATGTGTGTGTGTGTGTGTGTGTGTGTGTGTGTGTGTGTGTGTGTGTGTTGTATGTGTGTTGTATGTGGCGAGGAAAAAATATGTATTTTTCCTTTAATTACTCTTTTATATTACATAGACCAGGGGTAGGCAACCTTGGCTCTTTTATGACTCGTGGACTTCAACTCCCAGAATTCCTGAGCCAGCATGGCTCAGCTTGGAAACCTCTCCCTTTCCCCTCAGCATGGCTGGCTCAGGAATTCTGGGAGTTGAAATCCACCAGTCATAAAAGAGCCAAGGTTATCTACCCCTGTCCTAAGTCTTCCTGTTCTAAGCGGTGAGACTCCTAGGCCAGGGTTAGGCAACCTTGGCTCTTGTGTGACTCGTAGACTTCAACTCCCAGAATTCCTGAGCCAGCATGGCTCAGCTTGGAAACCTCTCCCTTTCCCCTCAGCATGGCTGGCTCAGGAATTCTGGGAGTTGAAGTCCACCAGTCATAAAAGAGCCCAGGTGGCCTACCCCTGACATAGACTAATGGCTTTAGAGACCAATTACAGTATTGTAGCTTATTTTAAAGCAGGTACATTCAATATCTAGGTTAGTAGCTGATTTTCCATTTCATATTGATGTGTTAATTAAGAAATCCTGTGACTCCTCTTAATAAAATGCTAATAACGATCTCTGGTATTAGATTACCATTCATTTTGATGTGGTCCCGCTTTGTTTCTTAAACCGGGAAGTTCTTTTAGCAGACACGTTAAAATGCAACGTTTGTTCGTATTTGTATTTTCTGAAAGACTTCTGTCTTTGAACGTTCCTGAAAACGGTGGTCGTTTTTCTAGGCTTGCAACTACTGTATGCCACTTAGCGAAATGCAAATTGCACGGGCTGTAATGTTACACGTGCGCAGATGGCAATCAGATGGAGCTGGTGAAAGCAGTGCCAAGTTCCCACTTACAGTGAAATATAGAAATGACCCAGTTGGCACTCCAGACTGATGTGATAGGACTTAAGGTGTACGATTCATTTTCTTCTTTCTCTCTGCTTCCCATGGAAAGAAAGAAGGAAGGGAGGGAGGGAGGGAAAAGAAAGAAGGGAGGGAGGGAGGGAGGGAAAGAGAAGGAGGGTGGGGGGAAGGAAGGAAAGGAAGGGAGGGAGGGAGGGAGGAAAGAAAGGAAGAAAGAAAAGAAAGAGAAAGAAAGAAAGGAGGGAGGGAAAGAAGGAGGGAAGGAAAGAAAAAAGGGAGGGAGGGAGAGAAAGGAGGGAGGGAGGGAGAGAAAAGAAAGAAGGGAGGGAGGGAAAGAGAAGGAGGGAGGGGGGAAGGAAAGGAAGAGAGGGAGGGAGGGAAAGAGAAGGAGAGAGGGAGGGAGGAAAGAAAGGAAGAAAGAAAAAGAAAGAAGGGAGGGAGGGAAAGAGAAGGAGGGAAGGAAAGAAAAAAGGGAGGGAGAGAAACAGAAGGAGGGAGGGAGGAAGGGAAGGAAAGAAAGAAAGGGAGAGAGGGAAAGAGAAGGAGGGAAAGAAAGAAGGGAGGGAGGGAGGGAAAGAGAAGGAGGGGGAGGAAAGGAAGGGAAAGAAAGAAAGAAAGAAAGAAAGAAAGAAAGAAAGAAAGAAAGAAAGAAAGAAAGAAAGAAAGAAAGAAACTATTGATCTAGAATAGAGCAAGCACATTTCCAGGGTTTTAAAACTCAGAGCCGAGGTTTGAACGCTTTTTGAGTTTTGAAGTGCTGGAAACATATTTGCTTTAGGGATGGTGCTCGCCACTTTCTTTCCACACTTTTAAGCACTAAATTGTGAAATATCAGATGGGCGACCCAAATTGTAGGGCAGTAAATAAAAAGTTTAACAAAGGTGGCGTTTTTCAAAGAGAGAATCTGTAACAGTGCCGTTCTAACCCTCTCTACATTGGGTCGTAAGCCGAGGACTACCGGTGCTACCTCCCCATGATATGCTACCTTTTCACACACACCCCTCCTTTAACAAGTTGCCTATGAGAGAAGGGTTTGTAAAACCTTGGGATAAAGTTAATTTAATCACTTGAAGCTAGCTAATATTCGGCTGTATCGAAATTGTCAGCTTCCCCAATTCTTTGCGCTGAGCCCAGTATTATGATTGTTATGTCATGGTTTAGCCCTCTTAACAGCTTCGACAGCTGCTGCTTCTTGTCGCTGCTTTAAAAAAAATTTCCGTTTTTGCTCTTTTCTTAGATTACACGGGTCTTTTAAAGCCTTCTGGAGAGCTTGTGTTTTTTCCCTCGGTTTTAGAGACGCTTTCATCTAACTCACTCGCTCCCCTTGCATCCTTTACCGTTATTGCTCCCATTGATCAAATGCAAGATGTAAAGGTGTAGTAGTTTTGGCTGCCTGGCCCAAATAAAACCAGTTTTTATTGATTCCTTCGCGGGACATAAATGAACTGGCAAATATATCTCTAGCCATCTCTCGGGTGGTTCATTTTTTAAGGAACGAAGTCTGAATATGTATAGTCCGAAGGCCTTCTTATCTTGCTGGGTTGATGTACATGTCCATTTTTAAAGCCAGGGACCTGATAAAAATCGTAGCTAATTGGGTGAGATAGTACCTTTATTTATTTTATTTTTTTTATTTTCATGGTGTTTTCAGGCCGGCAAGATGCAGTGACTGAAGCCCAAATACTGTGCTGAAGTCAAATACACAACTCTTCTGCAGTTGAGTCTCTCTCTCTCTCTCTCTCTCTCTCTCTCTCTCTCTCTCTCTCTCTCTCTCTCTCTCTCTCTCTCTGTGTGTGTGTGTGTGTGTGTGTGTCTGTGTGTGTCTGTCTCTAATAATAATAATAATAAAGTTGGAAGGGACCTTGGAGGTCATCTAGTCCAACCCCCTGCTCAGGCAGGTAACCCTATACCATTTCGGACAAATGGCTGTCCAGTCTCTTCTTAAAAACTTCCAGTGTTGGAGCATTCACTGCTTCTGGAGGCAGGCTGTTCCACTGATTAATTGTTCTCACTGTCAGGAAGTTTCTCCTTAGTTCTAGGTTGCTTCTCTCCTTGATTAGTTTCCACCCGTTGCTTCTTGTCTTGCCTTCAGGTGCTTTGGAAAATAGCTTGATTCCCTCTTCTTTATGGCAGCCCCTGAGATATTGGAACATGGCTATCATGTCCCCCCTCATCCTTCTCTTCATTAAACTAGACATACCCAGTTCCAGCAACCGTTCCTTATATGTTTTAGCCTCCAGTCCCTTGATCATCTCTGTTGCTCTTCTCTGGACTCTTTCCAGAGTCTCAACATCTTTTTTACATCGTGGGTACATCTTTCTTTCTGTAGTACAAGTGATACTTGGTGTAAGGATGAGTTTCCCTCCCAGTGACTCTCCTTCAGTCCAAAGAAGCTGGAATGGTATTATTGTATAATTCAGGTAGTCCTTGACTTACGACAGTTTGTTTAATGATGGTTCAAAGTTACGACGGCACTGAAAAAAGTGACTTACAATTATTTTTCACACTTTAGGACCACTGCATCAACCCCATGGTCACATGATCAGAATTCAGACACTTGGCCACTGACTCATATTTATGACCGCCACAGTATCCCAGGGTCATGTGATCCCCTTTGGCGACCTTCTAACAATGGAGAAGCCAGATTCACGTAACAACCGTATTACTAAATAAAGCGCCTGAAGGCAGGACAAGAAACAACGGATGGAAACTAACCAAAGAGAGAAACAACCTAGAACTAAGGAGAAACTTCCTGACAGTCAGAACAATTAACCAGTGGAACAACCTGCCTCCAGAAGTTGTGGCTGCTCCAACACTGGAAGTTTTTAAGAAAAGACTGGACAGCCATTTGTCTGAAATGGTGTAGGGTTTCCTGCCTGAGCAGAGGGTTGGACTAGGTGACCTCCAAGGTCCCTTCCAATTTTATTATTATTATTATTATTATTGAGAATCATCGCACAGTCAGCCAGATGTTCAGACTGGATTTAGCATTTTTGTCTAGCTATTGAGTCCTTACCCAGGACCTGGGATAGGCAGATGTGGATGTTTGATGGTATTACAGGTATCGTCGCAGGATGGAAGCGGTTCCTAGTAAGGCTGCCTTTTGCAATTGACTAATGGTGAATTTGTCAGTGCTGATGATGATGTTCAAGTGGTGCTCCAGTTATTTTGGGATTGCACCCAAGGCGCCTATGACTATTGGTACTACCCTTGCTTGCCTTTGCCACAGTCTTTCTATTTCTATTTGTAGGTCTTTGTATTTTGTTATCTTCTCCAGTTCTTTCTCGTCTATTCTGCTGTCTCCAGGCACTGCCACGTCCACTATCTAGACTTTTTTGTCTTATCGACAATTATTAAGTCCGGGGTGTTATGTTGCAGGTGCTTGTCTGTTTGAATTCTGAATTATTATTCTTGTTATTATTATTATTATAATAACAACAATAATAATAATTGTTGTTGTTATTATTACTAAGTTTAATAACTGCAGTGTTTCCCTTAACAAATGTCTCACTTAGCAACAGAAATTTTGGGCTCATTTGCGGTCGTAAGTTGAGGATTCTATGTACTGTATTAAATGGGGTAATTGGTGTTCCCCAAGCTTCACTGTTTCCTTCAGACATTTCATTGTCCAACTGGCAACATCGTAAGTGCGAGAAAGGAGTGGGGTGTGTTTCTTAGATACTAATGGTTTGCTCTGTCCATGTTGGTGAGAGTGTTCTTGGTTTACTTGTTTACTGTTAGCTTGTCTGTCTCCCTCCTAGCACTGATGACGTTACCTACTTGGGTAATGAAACGTTGGCAAGAAAACAACCAGACTCAAGAGAACATCAATAATCCCACAGAGCTACAAATATTCTCTTCTGCCACTACTATATAAGTAGGATTGTGTAATGAATTTGAACCATTGTGTGTTTAACTCGAAAGTTGCTACAATAGGTTCCGTTCTTAACTATGAGTCGTCCTTTAACAGGAGCATTCTTAATTTGAGGACCAGCTGTAACTTTTAATCTGAAAGGGCTTTAAAAAAAACAAAAAACAGTACCCTGGGTAGCAAATGAACAAAATTAGTTTTTCCTGCATGTGTCAAGTTAATGATTTTTCTTCTCTCCCCCCCCCCCTCTCCTTTTAGGGGAGACCAGACTGCTGCTGTTTTATTTTTTTTCTCCAAGCCCTAAAAGTTAGTTGACCTTCCAGCTGAACTCAGCTTTAATGTAAACAGTTTCTTGAGGTGGTTTCCAAGCCAGGCCCAAAGAAAAAAAAAAGAAGAAAAAAATCTGGAAGATATTAATTCTCCCGTGTCTGAAGGAAGTTGAAAATCCCTGGAGAATTCTAGGAAATTCTAGTTTTCCAGCCATGCGCTGCAGTAGACGTTGGCTTTCTTATCCGTCTCATCAGATTCGTTGGTCATGCTTGCCGTCTTTTGGAAAGATAATTAGCAAAATAGTAAATAGTACATAATGAATGCAGCCATGAAGTATAATATCCATGGTGATTAAGAGCGGCTTGCTGTAGGGACGTTGTAGCCGAAGCTTGGTAGCGTTCACGATGCTGTTCAGTGCTGAGATTGAAAAAAAAAAAAAAGTATTATTTATATGTAACACTTAAATACAGCCTGCATTTTGTTTCTCCCTCCACCAAACCCAGGACAGATTAAACCAGCAGTTCTTAACCTGTGGGTCGGGACCCCATTTGGGGTCGAACGACCATTTCACGGGGGTCGCCAAACAACGCAGTCCGCCATTTTTTCCCCCTTTTCCTTAGCTGTGCTACTTCCTTTTATTCTATTGGCTTTTGAAAGCCAATAGAATAGGCTCTCTTGAATAGAGTCTAATTCTATTGGCTTTCAAAAGCCAATAGGAATTGTCCAGGCTGTCTCTGCCCTGCTGAGCCCGCCAAAAGTCCCATTCTGCAAACGGTGCTGCAAGTTGTCTGCAGCGAAGGCGAGCTGTCTGGAAGTTTCCACCCCTACTAAAAATATAAGTAAAAGAGGGCCGGGGGTGGGAGGTGGGAGGCCAGGAGGCGCAGGGAGGGTTGCTGGTACGCGTGGGGCCCGGCGGGTGCCTTATCTCCCTTGGGCTGAGCCAGCTGGTGGCCCAGCCGGTGGTCACCCTGCGCCGTCGCTGCCCCTTGCCAGCTACGCCTCGGCCGGAGCAGGGGGCGGCACCACACATGCGCGGCGCTCCCGGGCAGGGAAAGTCTTGACTTACGACCGGTTGGGTAGTCCTCGACTTACGACCGGTTGGGTAGTCCTCGACTTATGACTGGTTGGGTAGTCCTCGACTTACGACTGGTTGGTGGTCGCGGCATTAAAAAGGTTGAGAACCACTGTATTAAACGGTTCCTCTTGGATAGATATTAATCTGCGAATCCTTGACAGAGTCAAAAATGTCACTGAATTTGAAACAGCTCTTTTTTTTTGCAAGTAACCATGCATAACTGTCCCTATCAGACAGTTAAATAATTATTAATAAATAATATTAATTTCTATTAATATCTATTAAATAATTTATTCTATTTAATATCTATTAAATAATATTAAATTAGAATTTGATTTTAAAAAATAACTTTATCCAGCTAATTCTTACATAGCTGGATGCCCTCCTGTTGTACAGGTCGTCCTTCGGCTTAACAGCCCAAAACGTCTGTTGCTCGGCGAGGCAGTTATTAAGTGAGTTTTGCCCCATTTTACCGCCTATCTTGCCCCCCGTTGTTAAGTGAATCAGTGCAGATGTTAGTAACACCGTTGTTAAATGAATCGAACTTCCCCATTGACTTTGTTCGTCAGAAATTTGCAAATGGTAATCACATCGCGCACAAACACAGGGCACTGCAACCGTCATAAATATGAGTCAGTTGCCAAGCATCCAAGTGTGGATCACATTGCCATGGGGATGCTGCAACGGTCGTAAGTGTGAAAAAGGCCGCAAGTCACTTTTTTTCAGTGCAGATGGCTATAAATGCAACCAAGCGCCCGAAAGGTAGTCATGTGACTAGGGGGAGCGGGGGCGCCCCCAGACCACTTGAACTTTGGAACCAAGTTGTAACTCCATTTTTGCAGATAGTTTATAACTTCGAACGATCACTGACTGGCTAGCCGAAAGTCAAGGATTACCTGTAGCTGATCACCACAGACCCCAATATGATTTGCCTCCATTTTGGTAGATCTATATCCCAAGTGCTGCAATTGTCGTATGTATGCGGTATAGAAGGATTGACGTTGCTGTAACAATGGCATCCATGTTGTCACCATAGGATATGTTTGTTTGTTGCATATTTGTAACCCTGTTGGTTCTGGAATGGAATCGTCTCTTCTTCAGATAAATTTTAATGGCGAAACAGTTTTGGCCTGTGTAACTTCAAACCTCTAAGTACAAACTACTAAAGCAGTCTAACATTCTAGTTTCAACCCTTGATGATCTCCCTCCCTCCCTTCCTTCCTTTTTCCCTCCCTCCCATCTCCTTCCTCCCTCCCATCCTTCCTCTCTCCCTCGCTCCTTCCCTCCCTCCCTTCCATCCATCTCCTTCCCTCCCTCCCATCTCCTTCCTCTCTCCCTTCCATCCATGTCCTTCCTCTCTCCCTCCTTCCCTCCCATCCATCTCCTTCCTCTCTCCCTCTCTCCCATATCCTTCCTCTCTCCCTCCCATCCCCTTCCTCTCTCTCTCCCTCCCTCCTTCCCATCCATCTCCCTCCCTCCCCTCCCATCTCCTTCCTCTCTCCCTCCCTCCCATCTATCTCCTTCCTTCCTCCCTCCCTTCCTCCCATCCGTCTCCTTCCTCTCTCCCTCTCTCCCATCTCCTTCCTCTCTCCCTCCCATCCCCTTCCTCTCTCTCTCTCCCTCCCTCCTTCCCATCCATCTCCCTCCCTCCCCTCCCTCCTCTCTCCCTCCCTCCCATCCTCCTTCCTTCCTCCCTCCCTTCCTCCCATCCGTCTCCTTCCTCTCTCTCCCTCGCTCCTTCCCTCCCTCCCATCCATGTCCTTCCTCTCTCTCTCTCCCTCCCTCCGTCCCTCCCATCCATGTCCTTCCTCTCTCCCTCCCTCCCATCTCCTTCCTCTCTCCCTCCCTCCCATCTCCTTCCTCTCTCTCTCTCCCTCCTTCCCTCTCATCCATCTCCTTTCCTCCTTCCCTCCCTCCATCTCCTTCCTCTCTCCCTCCCATCTATCTCCTTCCTCTCTCTCTCTCCCTCCTTCCCTCTCATCCATCTCCTTTCCTCCTTCCCTCCCTCCATCTCCTTCCTCTCTCCCTCCCATCCATCTCCTTCCTCTCTCTCTCCCTCCCTCCCTCCTTCCCTCCCTCCCATCCATGTCCTTCCTCTCTCCCTCCCTCCCATCTCCTTCCTCTCTCCCTCCCTCCCATCTCCTTCCTCTCTCTCTCTCCCTCCTTCCCTCTCATCCATCTCCTTTCCTCCTTCCCTCCCTCCATCTCCTTCCTCTCTCCCTCCCATCTATCTCCTCCCTCCCTCCCATCCATCTCCTTCCTCTCTCTCTCTCTCTCTCTCTCCCTCCCTCCTTCCCTCCCTCCCATCCATGTCCTTCCTCTCTCTCCCTCCCTCCCTCCTTCCCTTTTTTCCATCCATCTCCTCCCCCCCCCTCAGTTTTTTTTAACATTGTCACTCATTCAGTATATTGTGTCCTGAGAACGGCCCCTGCTTCCTTACTTGTAATATGGGTTTGATTTAGTCAACTTCTGTTTTCCAGGCTTTATTTCAAAATCCACAAATGTAGCTAAAGTGCTTGTTTTCTTATCTTGAGAACGTTAACTGCAGAAATAGTATATTTCCCATTTATCAACAGGGCAGCTTTTTAAAAAAAGAAAAGAAAAAGAAAAGAAATACGTATTTTCTTTTTCACAGACACGAGTCAGAAACGGAGCCTGCCCCTCGTACACAGGGTGCAGGCATTCATTTTTGTGCGGAGCATAATGGCTGCGGAGCGATAAAATTGTTGTTTAAATCAACTATCCATGACTTCAAGTCAAATATGCCAGATGAATTGGATGGACGGAGAAAAGAAATAGTTTGAATCAATATACAAACATTGCCGTCTGTAAGATAGGCCATTGTGTTGCGGTAAATGGGAAAGAATATATTGAATTTATGCACACATGATTGACTTTTCATACAGCAGGTTCAGGTTAAACATTGTGAATGTGGCCTCTGAATAGAGCTAACATTTTCACAAGAAGCTGTAATGAAAATGAACAGAGTTCCATTTCGGCTGATAGCGGAGAACATTTGATAGTCTAAAAGCATGAAATATGTTTTCGCGCCTTGGGTTTTGTTAGGCTCGACAGAAGCTTAAAAGTGGGACAGTCTGACTGCTCTATAAGGGCCAATTCTATAGCCAATGACAGCCTCCAGGATGCAACTTGAGGCCTGAGCACATTTTATTCCATGCTGCAAGGGTGCAAAGGTCTCCCATAGCTGTGTGCGTGTTTGTTTGTTTGTTTGTTCATTTAAAACATTTATATAGTCACCTTCCTTTCAACCAGCTGTGGAGAGCTCCCAACCGAAACTTAAAAGACATATAAATTCATAATAAAGCTGTAAAACTCAACTAATTAAAACATTTTGAAACGTCAAAAATCAGTTCTAGTGTGCAATTATCTAGCCTTCTCCCAACCCTTGGAGGGAAAGCCAAGTTCTTTCTTTCTTTCTTTCTTTCTTTCTTTCTTTCTTTCTTTCTTTCTTTCTTTCTTTCTTTCTTTCTTTCTTTGTCTCTCTTCCTCTTTCTTTCTCTTTATCTCTTTTTTCTTTCTCTTTCTCTCTTTCTCTCTTTCTCCTTTGTATTTCTTTTTCTATCTATTCTTTTTCTTTCTTTCTCCATTCTTTCTTTCCTTTTTTCCTTTCTTTTCTCTTTCTTCTTTCCTCTTTCTTTCTCTGTCTCTCTTCCTCTTTCTTTCTCTTTATATCTTTTTTCTTTCTTTCTCTTTCTCTCTTTCTCTCTCCTTTGTATCTTTTTTTTCTATCTATTCTTTCTTTCTCCATTCTTTCCTCTTTTTCTTCTTTCTTTTCTTTTTCTTCTTTCTCTCTCTTTCTTTCTTTCTTTCTTTCTTTCTTTCTTTCTTTCTTCAGATGGTAAAATTTAGGGGGAAGGACTAGGACCATGCCCACCCCATCTGACCTGGTGAGATGGGTTTATGTCCTTAAGAAAAGCAGTCCTGCAGATAACCTGGCCTTGGGCCATAGAGGGTTTTAAATGTGATGTCAGTCACTTTTTTCAGTACCGTTGTAACTTCGAACAGCCACTAAACAAATGGTTGTAAGTCAAGGACTACCTGTAATTCTTTTTTTTTTTTAATCCCCTTGAACCTAGCCTTGTACTGTACGAACGTGCACAACAGAACTGTGCTGTGTGGCAAATGCCTTGATCCTAAAAAAGAATGAGAAGTGGGTATAAGTTGCAGACTGGCATCCCAGAGCCTCTTCAAAAACCTTCCATTAGGCCCCAGAGTTACCCCAGATTTACTATTTTTAACATGACAAAAGAGGTAACCTATTAAATGGCTGGAGGAGTAATCGTGTTAACTGTGTTTAATTAACATTCCGCTTAAGTCAAATTTAGCTTCGTCCTGGATCTGCCAACTTTGGGGAGCGTAATCCAGAGCCAGCCCTTCAGTGGTTCAGTGTGGTCTGGGCTCTGGAAAGCTGAAAGAAATAGAAAGACCTGTGGATGTCAACTTCCAGAATTCCTCAGCCAGCTATGCTGTGCAGGGAATTCTGGGAGTTGAAGTCCAAAAGTCTTAAAGGGGCCAAAGTTGGACACCCCTGCTCTAAGGTGTGCATATATATAGTATATCGATTCTTAACAAGTAAGTAGGTACGTAGGTAGATTAGGTAGGGTGGGTAGGTAGGTAGGTAGATAGGTAGGTAGGTAGGTAGGTAGATAGATAGATAGATAGATAGATAGATAGATAGATAGATAGATAGATAGAAGATAGATAGATAGATAGATAGATAGATAGATAGATAGATAGATAGATAGATTAGGTAGGGTGGGTAGATGTATGGATGGATGGATGGATGGATGGTTGATAGATCTACCTGAATATAGGGATAGAACAGTATGGTCCACAAAATAAAAATTAAATACAGTGTTTGATAACTTGATCTGTGCAATATTTCCTGTTTGGCAATGAATTTCTTTTCTTTTCTTTCTTTCTATTTTTGGATCATATTGGTCCTCCCTTTCCAGTACTGTTTGCATAGTTTTCCATAAGCTGGTTTGTTGCATCCTGAGCATGTTTTTTTTTTTTTTTTTTGTTTATTTATTAAACGTATTTGGTGTCCATCTCACCACAAGGTATTTGAGTACTACTTCCAACATCCACTATGAGGTCCTTGGGGCACTCTGAGCTTGATGGTTTTCTTGCAGACATTTCATGACCCAGCTAGGCAACATCATCAGTGCTAGAAGGCAGTGTTGGAAGCAGTACTCCCCACCCCGCATAGAGCCTCTGTAGGTCTTCAAGGGCCTCCCCCTCCTTTCTCCTGGTAACAATTACAGTTGTAAGAAACAGTGGAGCACAATTTTAATAGTAGTAGTAGTAGTAATGTTGTTGTTGTTGGAAGGGACCTTGGAGGTCATCTAGTCCAACCCCCTGCTCAGGCAGGAAACCCTATACCATTTCAGACAAATGGCTATCCAGTCTCTTAAAAACTTCCCGTGTTGGAGCATTCATCGCTTCTGGAGGCAGGTTGTTCCACTGGCCAATTGTTCTCACTCTCAGGAAGTTTCTCCTTAGTTCTAGGTTGCTTCTCTCCTTGATTAGTTTCCATCCATTGCTTCTTTGTCCTGCCTTCAGGCGCTTTGGAGAACAGCTTGACTGCCTCTTCTTTGGGGCAACCCCTGAGATACTGGAAGACTGCTATCATGTCCCCCCTCGTCCTTCTCTTCATTAAACTAGACATCCCCAATTCCAGCAACCGTTCTTTGTATGTTTTAGCCTCCAGCCCCCTAATCATCTTTGTTGCTCTTCTCTGCACTCTTTCTAAAGTCTAAAATCTGATCTCTTGTTTTAGTTTTTTGGGGGTTTAGTTTTTTTTTTTAATCTGAAGTAAGTCCAGAAGCCAGGAAAAAAAAAAATATGCGTAGCAAAGGAGATTCAGTGCCCCCTAAGTCATCCAGATTCTATGTCAGCATGAAAACCTCCCCTGAATAAAATAACCCAACCCGCTGGAGAAATTTTTCTGCTCGGCAATTACAGTTCCCTTCTAGCGGTCCGATGGATACAGAAGTGATCTAGTTTCAGCTGAAAATACATTCGTGATAGGAATCCCATCAGGAGTCCTGAACGGGTCTTGACACATTCACTTCCTGTAAGGAAAAACATATTCATGAGGGCACAATCCGTCATGAAACGGGAGTGTATCCGTCTTCCGGCCCCGTTTTTCCCTCCGGACTTTCCATCCTCTCTCTGGCTAGAGAGGTTTAGCCGAAGCATCCATACTCTAGACCGAATCCCAGGCGAGTCAGAATGAACACAGTTCTTGAAACTGATACAGAGGAGTCATCTAAAACATTTAAAATATATGTGTATTAGCCCTGCCTGCCTTGTTTTGTTTTGTTTTGTTTTTTTTTCTCATCCTTTGCTATGAGAGGCAGCTGGCTCCCCGTCTCCACATGTGGTTTATGTGTCGTTTGCCTTCCTGATGCAAAAACACCAGCTTGGATTTTGGCTGTGTGTTGGAAATACAGTTGTTGCATTGTTGCAGCAGCTGCTTCGGTCTCAGCAGGAAAGACTGACGAAGCAATATCAGAGAGCCCAGCTTCCGTTTTTTTTCCTAAGGCTAAATAATCCAGTAGCTCAAGGTTGAACTGTGGGGTCCTTGGTGCGCTCTGAGCTTAGTTGTTTTCTTGCGGATTTTATCATGAGCTAGGGGACATTATCAGTGGTAGAAGGGAATATGGTTTAAGGAATGGAGGAAGTGGAGGAGGAGAGGAAGAGAAGGAGAAGGAATAAAGAGGAAGAAGGAAGAGATGGAGGGAGGGAGAGAGAGAGAGAGAGAGAGAGAGAGAGGAAGAAGAAGGAGGAGGAGGAGGACAAGAGAAAGAGAAGGAATAAAGAGGAAGAAGGAGGAGAGAGGGAGGGGGAGAGAGAGAGAGAGAGAGAGAGAGAGAGAGAGGAGGAGAAGAAGAAGAACTGTGTGGTCCTTGTTCTCTCTGAGCTTGATTGTTTTCTTGCAGACGTTTCACGACCCAATTTAAGTATCATCATCACTGCGGATGTTGTATCATCATCATCATGATGATGTATCATCATCACAAGCACTGATGTTGTTACCTAGTTGGGCAATGAAACGTCTGCAAGAGAACAACCCAGCTCAGAGAGCACCCAGGACCCCACAGCTAAATATACCATTTAACAATCCAATTTTAGCAGTTGACTTTATAGTAAGCCATCGTTCCCTCTGCCTCCCCACCTCCCCGACATTTGTGCTTTTGGATCATTTTTCTAACTTCTTCCTTCGCTTAAAAGGCCAGTCGGGCCCCTTTGGGAATTTATAAGGAAGGCCCGTTGTAAATTTATTTTGTATTTATAGATTAGATTTGGGTGGCCTCCCTCTCATCTAATAAAACTATTGAACTATATTCAATAGATACTTAAAAATCTATAGAGCAGGCATGTCAAACTCGCAACATATTGCGACTTTAATTACTTTTTGGGGTAATTAGTCCTTGAGGGGTTTTTTTTTTGGTGTGGGGGGGAACATCTCTACATTATAGTGTGTCACAGCTGGGAAGGTTCTGTCACAATTTCTCTAGTTCAGGGGTAGGCAACCTTGGCTCTTTTATGACTCGTGGACTTCAACTCCCAGAATTCCTGAGCCAGCCATGCTGAGGGGAAAGGGAGAGGTTTCTATGCTTAGCCATGCTGGCTCAGGAATTCTGGGAGTTGAAGTCCACAAGTCATGAGGGGGCCATAGTTCCCCCATGCTGGCTCAGGAATTCTGGGAGTTGAAGTCCACAAGTCATGAGGGGGCCATAGTTCCCCCATGCTGGCTCAGGAATTCTGGGAGTTGAAGTCCACGAGTCATAAAAGAGCCAAGGTTGCCTAGCCCTGGCCTAAGTCCTCTTGTTCTAAGCGGTGAGCCCCCTAGTCCAGGGGTAGGCAACCTTGGCTCTTTTATGATTCGTGGACTTCAACTCCCAGAATTTCTGAGCCAGCCATGGCTCAGCGTGGAAACCTCTCCCTTTTCCCTCAGCGTGGCTGGCTCAGGAATTCTGGGAGTTGAAGTCCACGAGTCATAAAAGAGGCAAGGTTGCCTAGCCCTGGTCTAGTTCTAAAAGAATCGACTCCATTATTGAAATTGAAAAACTAACCTTCATTCAATTACAGATTATTGTGGGGTCTACATTGAACGCAGGTAGCCCTCGACTTACAACCCCAATTGATCCCAGAATTTTGGTTGCTAAGCGAGACAGTTATTAAGGGAGCTGTTCCCTCTCTTACTATCTTTTTTGCCACAAGCAGTCGTTAAGTGAATCACGCGGGCATTAAATGAATTTGTCTTCCCCCGTTGACTTTGGTTGTTGGGAGCCAGGTGGGAAGGCTACATTACAGGTAGTCTTTGACTTATGACCACAATTGAGCCCAAATTTTTGGTCGCTAAGTGAGACAGTTGTTAACTGAGTTCTGCTCCATTTTACGACCTTTCTTGGCCCGTTGTTAAGTGAATCACTGCGGTTGTTCAGTTAGTGATGCGGTTGTTAAGCGAATCTGGCTTCCCCCCCATGGACCTTGCTTGTCAGAAGGTCACAAAAGAGAATCACATGACTCCAGGACTCTGCAACTGTCATAAGTACATGTCAGTTGCCGAGCCTCTGAATTTTGATCACCTGACCACGGGGATGCTGCACCAGTCCTAAGTTTGAAAACCGGTCAATAAGTCACTTTTTTCAGTGGCAGCATAATTTCAAACAGTCACTAAATGAATGGATGTAAGTCAAGAACTGCCTATGTTATGCTGACCTCGTTTACAAACGCACACTTCCTTTTATTTTGGAGAGAGAAAAAAACACACTTCGTGGCCTGTGAACCAGAACATGCTTTTGAAGTTGAAACACTTCTTATGGCAACGTGTCTTCTTTTGGCAATTCCAAAGTCCGCAACCTCATTTCAAACTTTTATTTTCTTAGGAAAGCTCTCTGGTCATCTTATCATACTTATCACACGTCTGAGTTTCACATTGAAACGTTCACATTGACACGACCTGACATTTCCTTTTAAAATGTGGCCTGTTCACATGAGAACTTCTTTGAATGCTGTTTGGAAATTTTTAGGTCATATTTCAATCAGATTCTGCGGTTATTATGTAGATGTATATTTCTGACTTAGTGGTTTTTTTTCCTTCCTTTTTGCTTTGTTTCTTGTTCTTCCTAATTAACTCTATCATCCTTTCTATTCTTTCTTGAATAGAAGTGAGTTTTGCTGAATTCATTGGAACGCATGGCTGGGGACATTTGCACAATTCAGGTTCAAACTAGGCAGAGCAGACAATCATGCTAAGTTAACATGTTTCTTAACGTTGGCCACCTTAAGCAAAGCTGGCTGTGGAATTCTGGGAGTTGAAGTCCACAAGTCTTAAAGTAGCCAAGGTTGAGAAACTGATTTTGCTGGCTGGGGAATTCTGGGAGTTGAAGTCCACGGGTCTTAAAGTGGCCAAGGTTGAGAAACACTGTGGCTCTGCTGGCTGGGGAATTCTGGGAGTTGAAGTCCACAAGTTGCCAGGGTTGAGAAACACTGTGCTAGGACATATCACTTTCTGAAGGATATAATTTCACCCCAGAAGAACTTCTACGCTGCCTTTTCTCGTCCTTTGCTTTAGATGGACTTTGGAACATATGTGTTCTTGCTATACAGGCAGTCCTTGCCTTATGACCACAGCTGAGTCCAACATTTCTGTCACTAAGCGAGACAGTGGTTAAGTGAGTTCTGCTCCATTTTACAACCTTTTTTGCCACAGCGGTTAAGAGGGAATCCCTGCAGTTGTTAAGTGAGTAACACGGTTGTTAAGTGATTCTGGCTTCCCCATTGACTTTGCTGATCAGAACATTTCAAGAAGTGATCACATGACCCGAGGACACTGCAACTGTCACAAGTACATGCCAGTTGCCAAGCCTCTAAATTTTGATCACGTGACCCCAGCGATGCTGCAACGGTCGTAAGGTTGAAAAACGGTCCTAAGTCCCCTTTTTTCAATACCATCGTAATTTCGAACGGTCACTAAATGAATGGATGTCAGTCAAGGACTACCTATATTACGCTAACCTCATTTACCAAGACACACACCCGTGGTTACTTTTATTTTTGGAGAAAAAAAATCCCTCTCTTTAAGGGCTGTGAACCAGAGCATGCTTCTGAAGTTTAAATAGCAACGTGTGAAGATGTCAAAGGGAAGCCATATTCCATAATAACCGCCGTGTTACTAACTGAACAACTGCAGTGATTCTTTAACAACTATGACATGAAAGTCTGTTTAAAAAAAAAGGGCAAAACTCACTGAACAGCTGTCTTGTTTAGCCACAGAAAGTTTGGGCTCAGGTGTGGTGGTGGGTCAAGGACTACCTTATAGGGTGGTTTTGAAACAATCGGCATTGTTTTGACCCATGTATGCTAATAGACACTTACACTTATTACTTATACACATGTTTGCCAATTACTTACACCAGTGCTAGTTTGGGACAACTATCAGAATTGGCTGTTTGTTTTGGGGGGGGAGGGAGTTGGAGAATGATACCGTCAAATAAATAGCAATTGCTGAGCCTGATGTGCTTTCCTGTGCCAAGAATGAAACAGATCGCTCGTCTGCTGCAATTTGGGTTTTTAAATTTGTCTGCTGAATGAAGACCAATTTGTACAGATACTTTATTGTGTGCTAAACTGAAAGCTCTGCTTTTGTGCATTCCTTTCCCCTACCAAGATGAGACTTCGGATAACCGGCTGGTTTCAGATAATAGGGAGTCAAATAAACCCCGTTGGCGTTGTTTAGCGAAGCCAATCAGCACAATGTCTATTTTATGTTTCAGGGGAGATCCTGTTCTGAGAGTCTCTTTGGAGAAATCAGTTAAAAACAGTTTCTTTCCGTTCCTTCTTTCTTCGTTGCTGTTTCAGGTTCTCATTGTACAGAGACTCCTCAGCTTACAACTAAGTGAGAAATGGTTTAAGTGATTTTTTTTTCCCCCATTTGGGTTGAATCGTGGACTACCTGTATCTGCCTCTCTTGATTTCAGATTTGGACAGAGTAACTTAGCGAGGTGATTGGAGACCATAAAAATAGGCAATGTGTCATGGTTCCGACAGACAAAACCCTTCAAAAGAATTTCGAGGCATTGTTTACCTTAAAGAATCTTTTATTCGAGAAACAAAGTATCGGCACTACCTAGTCGAAACCAAAAATTAAATTCCCCTCCCCTGGATACAAAGTAACAAAGCACAATTCCCTCCTCCAACAAACAGTCATAAATCACATTCCCCAATTAGCTTGAAACCTCGGGCTTTCTCCTCAGCTCTCCAGCCCACCAAAACTCTATCAACTCAATGACCTTGGGTTCCCACAGTTGAGTTATTACTGTTATGACTAGCTGGACTCTCATCCACATTCCCCTTCCCAGCATCAACGGACTCTAAAAGTGATAGAGCAGAAATGGCTGCATTTCCATCTGTTGACAAAGCAAGAACATCCGATGTTAGCAGCGTTGACACAATGAGGATGGAAGGATCCTTTGCCAAAAGATTTTGGCTGGCAAAAATTCACAAAAAACACACATTTCCCTCCCCCCCTTAAAATTGTGTTTGTCCGTGTTCCCATAGTTATACAACTCATTAGCAGCACGTTGTCGTTTCTAAAGAGCAAAACCGTCCAGGATTTCTCCTTGGCTAATCCTACAGACAGTGATGGCGAACCTTTTAGAGACCGAGTGCCCAAACTGCAACCCAAAACCCACTTATGTATTGTCAGGTGCTGGGTGGGTGTGGCCCATTAGGGGGTATGGCCAATTGGGTGGGCATGGCCCATTGGGTGGGCATGGCTGCGGTGGTAATGGCTGACTGGTGGGGCTAAAAAGTTCAATCAATCAGTTCCAACTTTGTGAGATCTTCCCCCCCCCCCGCAAGAAGTTGAAATTGATTGATTGATTGATTGAACTTTTTTTTTTTTTTTTTGCACACAGCAGCTGAGGCCTAAAGCGAAAAGGTTTTATAAAACCCAGCTGAAGGCCTAGGGCTGGGGCGACGGTGCGCGTGCCCACAGAGAGGGCTCTGCGTGCCATAGGTTCTCCACCATGGCTATAGAAGCATCCCCATCCCCGCCTTCTCAACCATGATCAAATAAGTGACTCTTTATAACCTGGTTTAGCCCTTTAGGCTTTTTCTTCACCTTTCTATTCCCCCCCCCCCAAAAAAAGGCATAGCATTAAATGTTCTTCCGATAGATTAACTTTCTGCACGGCCGGCTCCACTAGACTCATATTCCTTTATTTTATTTTATTTTTAGTTTGATTTCCTAATCATCCATTTACAAAGTAATATAGCTGCGTTCTAATTTTGCCTGGCTGAAACATTTTTTACCTTCTCACACAGATGCCCCAATATGTCTTCATGTATAATTGGATTATCATGGCAGTGCCCGTGGGTTTCTTTCTTGAGGGAAGAGATCCTGCTTCACCCCCTTTATCCCCCCCCCAAATCATATACAGTATGCTGCTATAATTTCACAATTCTTGGTTTAAAAGACGCTAATGCTTCTTAATCTCTCTCTGTGTGGAAGAGACTACAGAGGAAAGGCTTTTGACTAATTCTTATGCACAAGCTAATAATATCTGCTTGTTATTGCCATAGATTGCACAGACGTGTGATTTCCAGAAATTCCTAACGAAGACTGGTCCTTTCGGCAGGTCTAAGCAGACTTAAAGAGAAAACAAATGCCAAAGCTCTAGGCGAAGGCCTAGATCATCTCCTTATTATAATAATAGAAAAATAAACAGGAACGGAAGGGATCAACTGCGTACCTTTCTGAAAACTGAGACCTTTATAAAACGTTCTTATGGCTTCAAGGGGGGAAAAAATATTTTTTTAAGTACAGGAAGGGTGCAATAGGCAGCCGTTTCTGTTATTCTAATTGATTTTCACCCCAGTTTTTAAGGCAGGGGCTTACAAAGGCAGTTTATAATAAAGAGGTTAGTAAGAAAACAGTAAGAGATAGGTAATTAAAAAAAATCAAATTACAACGTAAAAGCTAGGATCAAGATGAGTCCTGCAGAATAACTATGTACCGGGACGTATTTTTAAGTAAATAGAACTAAGCGGTGTAATGATGAGTGTCGGAACTTGGGAAGTATTGATGTTTTTCTGATTAGTTTTAGAAATTCCGGCACCGGCTATTAAAAGGTGGAGCTCCCAGTTCTGTGATTCTGTTATTCTAGCTTGCCTGTATCTGGTTAATGTCAGTGCGGTAATTGAAACAGAATTCCAAGATCTCTTCTGGTTCCCTCCATTTATAAAACAGTCAGCTTTTGGATACCGATACACGTTTCAATAGATTTGTTGTACTAGCAAGGCCTTTTAAACTGAGGAGGGGGAGCATAGCATTCTGCCAAAATTTACACAGGTTGACATTAGCTGAGTTAAGGGGAGGGGGCAAAAACAACGCCCCTTAGAACAATGATGGCGAACCTTTTGGGCGTGCCAGAAATTCAGAAAATGCCTACCGTGACTCTCCTGGCATTCTCTCTCTCTCCCTCTGCCCCTCCCTCTCTCTCCCTCCCTCTCCTCCCTCTTTCTCCCTTCCTCTCTCCCTCTCCTTTCCCCACTCCCTCCCTCTCCCCCTCTCTCCTTTCCTCTCTCACTCCCCATCTGCCTCTCCCTCTTTCCCTCTCTCTTCCTCCCCCCTCAAACTCTCTCCCCCTCCCTCTCCCCCCTCTCTTCCTCTCTCACTCCGTCTGCCTCTCCCACTTTCCTCTCTCTCTCCCTTCCCCTCAAACTCTCTCCCCCTCCCTCTCCCTCCATCCCTCTATCACTCTCCCTCCCTCTCCTCCTCTCTCTTCCTCTCTCACTCTGTCTGCCTCTCCCTCTTTCCCTCTCCCTCCCTCTCCCTCCATCCCTCTCACTTTCCCTCTCC
Source organism: Crotalus tigris (assembly GCF_016545835.1). Lineage (NCBI taxonomy): Eukaryota > Metazoa > Chordata > Lepidosauria > Squamata > Viperidae > Crotalus > Crotalus tigris. Next base: position 1,156,976 of record NW_024098373.1, read on the forward strand.
CCCTCTCTCACTCTCTGTCTGCCTCTCCCTTTTTCCTCCTCTCTTCCTCCGCCCTTGAACTCTCTCCCACTCCCTCTCCCTCCATCCCTCTCTCCCTCCCTCTCCCCCTCTCTCTTCCTCTCTCACTCCGTCTGCCTCTCCCTCTTTCCCTCTCTCCCTCCCCCTCTCTCTCCCTCCATCCATCTCACCCTCCCTCCCTCTCCCCCTCTCTCTCTTCCTCTCTCACTCCCTGTCTGCCCCCCTCTCTTTCCATCCCTGTTTCTTTCTCTCTTTCTCTCCCTCCTCTTCCATACATACACACATATACAAGCGGGAGACCTCTCTGGACCTCCTCCCCTCTCCATGTTACGCAAGAGGGGCTTTCCCTCCAGAGGCATGGCATGTCACCTATGACATGTGTGTCATAGCTTTGCCCTCACTGCCTTAAAATTATAATTTTGCTTTGGGATTATTTTTTCTAAAAAAACAATTCTACGTCTGTCATATTTTTAATAAATGGACTATATCTACCATAGCACAGTTGGACCTTAACGATCACTCAAGCAAGGAACGTATTCTGAAAAGTTGGTGATTGGCCCCAAAACAGTCATTATAAACGATCTGAGTCACCCTGGAATAGCTCAACACGCTACTGTAATGGCATGCCAGCCTTGCTTCTTTTGAGGAGTGCCCCATGGCCTATGTAGCCGTTGGCATCAGCTAAATTCCATATAGCATCCTGGTGCTAAAAAGAGGGAAAAAAAATCTAAGTCACAGTTGCCTGATACTATTTTCAGCAAAACTGTGGAATGTATTCAAGTCACTGGACCCTGTACAAATGTGGCACCTGGAGTTAGTATTACAACTTTGGACAAAGCTATATTTGAGCCCGTGAAGAACTGAATGTTTTTTTTCCCCTTTTCTGCTAGATAACATTGGGAAGAATAGTTTCAGAGATAGGGGCTTAGTCGGCAGAGGAGTATAGATAAGCTAGTATTAAGAACTTCTACAGACTTCTTATCGAAAATCAATAGTATCTTTTATATTTCTCTGGAGATAATTCTTCCTCCTCTCCACCCTAATCTTCAGAAAGGTGGGCGAAAGGAGAGAAGCTCCATGTTATAGCAGTTTAAAGTCCCAGCATTAAAAAAAGAAAAAGAAAATGTGAGTGGAACATGCTCTGGGTAAGCACTTCAATTAAGCCTTGGCAATAGAGCGGTCAGCAATTCCGAATTGGCTGTAATTCGAAAGCTGGCCCTTGTCAGCTAAAGTAACAAAATGGAGAGAATTAACACTTTGGCTGGCTTCGCAGAACGTGTGTCGATCCAGGGTAAAATGGGATAGGGCACATGGTAGTCCGCCATGTTGTGATAAAGTCAACCACTACATTAGCATGTCCCAAAGGTGTTTTTTTGGGGGGGAACGGCAAATTAGACCAGGGGTAGGCAACTTTGGCTCTTTTCTGACTCGTGGACTTCAACTCCCAGAATTCCTGAGCCAGCATGGCTCAGCATGGAAACCTCTCCCTTTCCCCTCAGCGTGGCTGGCTCAGGAATTCTAGGAGTCGAAGTCCACGAGTCACAAAAGAGCCAAGGTTGCATACCCTTGTCCTAAGTCCTCCTGTTCTAAGCGGTGAGCCTCCTAGACCAGGAATAGGCAACCTTGGCTCTTTTATGACTCGTGGATTTCAACTCCCAGAATTCCTGAGCCAGCTTGGCTCAGCTTGCACACCTCTCCCTTTCCCCTCAGCATGGCTGGCTCGGGAATTCTGGGAGTTGAAGTCCACAAGTCATAAAAGAGCCAAGGTTGCCTACCCCTGAACTAGACTTTTGTTTTTCCTTGAAGGCGTTTCGCTTCTCATCTCAAGAAGCCTCTTCACTTCGTGAAGAAGTTTGGTTCAAGAACCGAAGAAGCTCCTTGGATGAGAAGCGGAAACGTCTTCAAAGGAAAAACAAGAATGTCCAGTTGCCTCACAAAAAAGCACCTTTGGGACCACCATGACCCAGATGATTGAGAATCTCTGTAGATGTTATGTTAGCATATTTTCTGAACCAGGTTATGATATTAATCCGTGAGAAATTGCATTTATGGAACTACATATATTATGTAAAAAGAGGAATTGTGCTCTTTTTTCTTTTTTTTAATCCAGGCTATGTGTGTTGTGCGAACCCTATTTTTATTTCAAAAACCTTGTCTGTACTTAGTAGATTTTGGTATGTGCAATATGTTCATTGCAACAAAAATGTATCACTTCGGCAGAACCGGTAGTTAATTTTTTGTTGCCCAGGCCCAGAATGAACTTCCGGAAGTGGCATCCACACAGAGAACCACTTGTTCACATATTTTAGTGTTTCTCAACCTTGACAATTTTAAGGCATGTGGACTTCAACTCCCAGAATTCCACAGCCAGCAATGCTGGCTGTGGAATTTTGGGAGTTGAAGTCCACATGCCTTAAAATTGTCAAGGTTGAGAAACACTGACATATTGGAATCCCACCATTGTGGTCCTCAATTTATAACATTTCTGTTGCTAACCAAGGCACTTTGTTAAGTGAGTTTTGCCCCCATTTTACGACCTTTCTTGCCACAGTTGTTTAGGGAATCACTGCAGCTCTTAAGCTGATAACACGGCTGTAAAGTGAATTTGGCTTCCCCATTGACTTTGCTTGTCAGAAAGTCACAACCAGGAGATCACATGACCCCGGTACACTGCGACCGTCATAAATATGAGCCAATTGCCACACGCCTCGATTTTGATCACATGACCATGAGAAAGCTGCAACGGTCGTAAGTGTGAAAACCGGCCGTAACTCCCCTTTTTTCCAGTGCCATTTTTAACTTTGAACCGTTACTAAATGAATGCAATGTAAACCGAGGACTACCTTTGTGTTTTAAATCTCAAATGTTGAAGAGTTTACTGTAGTGGGCTAAGAAATTTGGCTTATTTGATTATCCCTTTACTTATTTATCAAATTATATTCCAAATTCTTCATAAGCCGCATATGGGCATGGTAAAGGAACTGGGCGTGTCTAGCTAGCATCCCCAATCAGTATTTGCCAGTTATGAGGCATGATGGGGTTTGTAGTTCATTAAGGGTCTTTTTTTTTTTTTCTCGTCACTAACAAATCTGACTGCGGCCTAGACTGGAAACTTTGACTGAAGGAACCTTCCTTCCATTTTTGTTTTTGTTTTATTAATATTGAGTACAGATTTGTAGACATTTCCTTTGTTTGGAAATAGTTCTAGAGACTGCGAGCTTGTTTTCTTTCCAGTGGATAATTTATTCTCCAAATTCCTTGGAAATTATCCTGTTCTATTGTAGCTTTCTCCCCCAATATATTCTCCCTGGGGTTATTGTTGCCATGGAAACTCTTGAGACCTGTTTGTGTGGGGAAAAACAGGCCTTGCCACAAAAAAGGTGAATTGGCAGCCTGGATTGTTTATGAATTCATGGCAACTGACCTCTCAAACCTGGTATCCTCCCGACAAGCTATATTACAACTCCCATAATCCCCATTCAGTTGCCCTTTGGCAAACGGATGGGGAGAGATTATGGCAGTTCAGAATTTGTACAGGTGGTCCTCAAGTTGCAGCCATTCATTTAGCAACCGTTTGAAGGCCCTCAGTGTGAAAAAGGGTCATAAATCACTTTTTTCGGTGCCGTTGTAGCTTCAAACAGTCACTAAGCGAACTGTTGTAAGTCGAGGACTTCCTATACACTATCCTTCTGACCCTAATCTTCAGTCCCACCTTTACCTCATCGTTGCCTACTGTAAGTTCATTAAGCACAATTGTCGACATTACGTTAAATATTAACATTAATCTGGATTCTTCATTTCCCGTCTTTACGTTATGATCAGCTCTTCCCCAAGCCTTTATTTTTACTTTACTCATCTGATCCCAGAGATTCTTTTTTTGAACCATTACCATCTGGCAGACAGTACAGGATAATAAAAACAAAGAGAAATAGGCTGAAAAAAATAGTTTTTATCCCAGAGCTATAACCATATTAAATACTACAGTTAGTGCAACATTAAAGTACAATATTAGGGGCAATGCAATGCTGAATAGAATGTGAAGGATGTGTGCATATAATGTATGTTCTTATTTGTGGTTTTTACTTTTGTGTAGTGTGCACTGTGGGCAGCACTTAACTTCGTTGTGAGTTACACAATGACAATAAAGACATTCTGTTTTGTTCTATTCTATTCTATTCCATTCCATTCCATTCCAAGATTCTATTCTATTCTATTCCATTCCATTCCAAGATTCTATTCTATTCTATTCTATTCTATTCTATTCTATTCTATTCTATTCTATTCCCTATTCCCTATTCCCTATTCTATTCTATTCTATTTTATTGTACTTTCAATTAACAAAGTTAATTTGGAAAGATATTGCCCACATAACAATACGCGGCCTGTAATAAGCTGCTATAGTGGTAGGATTTTTTTTTTTTTTTACAGATGCAATTGCTTTTTTGGTCCTTTTAATTTTTAATCTTACCAAGGTGCTCTCGATAGATTTCCATATTCAGGGACATGAATTTCTTCACAAGTATATGCCTTCTTCACAAAGAAAAATCGCCTTACAACCAGGAATGTAAATTAGACTAGGCAACAGGGGAAGAAAAAAAAATTGTAGGTGCAGGCAATTGCTGCTAAGAAAGGGCATGAATGTGTTTCAGGCAATCACTTCAAAATTGACATCAAGAAGTCTTTACTTTTATCTAAGAATAAAAGGAACAAGACAGCCACTAAGCAAATATTCTCTGATGTAGTCCAGTCATCAGATGTTTTATAAATGTTTTATCAAACCTTTTTCTTGGCAGTTTCTTTTTTACATCTATGAGCTGACATCTTATTAGACAACATCCAATACATTTTTCTTGATGCGCTCAAAATTAGGGTTCACCTTAGAAATTCCTTATCTTCAACTCTTTAAGAATGATCAACATTATTTGTCTGGGATTTTTAAACCATGCACATTATTTACATTAGTCATTTGTTCATTCATTCAAGGTGGTGGGTGGCATTTTTTTTTTCCAGATTACAGAAACTTTGCTTCCTAGCTGCTTAGATTGCAGGGCCAAAGGGCTTTTTAAGCCTCATATTTTCCCTTTGCTTTCAAGGGAAGACAGCTTTTTTTTTTTTTTTAACTGTATACGAACTGTGAATGTCAGGGAGGAAGTTGGTTTATTGTTAGCACTGTCCTGAAGCCGAACTGGGATATTGTTCGGGGACTCCCAATAGGGAGGATATGACTAAATCAACATGCCTTCTAATGTAGGGGTATCCAACCCTGTCAACCTTTAAGACCTGTGAACTTCAACTCCCAGAATTCCCCAGCCTGCATAGCTGGCTGCGGAATTCTGGAAGTTGAAGTCCCCAAGTCTTAAAAGTTGACAGGGTTGGATACCCCTACATTAGAAGGCATGTTGATTTAGTCATATCCTCCCTGTTTTTAAAATATCAAGTATCAATAAGAATATTGTTAGGGCAGTGGTTCTCAACCTTTCTAATGCCGCGACCCCATAATACAGTTCCCCATGTTGTGGTGACCCCCAACCACTTATACATCACCGGGTACCAGGGGCGTGGCCAAAGAAAAGGGAAAAAAATGGCGGACAGCCTTGTTTGGCGACCCCCGTGAAATGGTCGTTCGACCCCAAATGGGGTCCCGACCCACAGGTTGAGAACCCCTGTGTTAGGGAAATAAACAATTTTCCAGCCTCACAGCCCATTTAACAGCCCATCAGTTAAAGACTATAGGTACTATATAGGACAACTACCAACAGATTTTTGACTGAAATATGAATGCTGTGAGATAATTATATTTCTTATATTTCTGGAGGCAAGTATAGGTATGTAGTCCTCGACTTACAACGGCTTGTTTAGTGACCATTCAAAATTACAGTGGTCCTGAAAGAGTCTTATGACCATTTTTCACAGTGATGATCGTTGCAGCATCCCAATGGTCATGTGGTCAACATTCAGATGCTTGGCAGCTGATTCATATTTATTTATTTATTTATTTCATATAGATTTTATTAGTTTTTATAGGATTAGTAATAAAGTGGGGTTGGGGTTGGGATTTAGGTTAGGGTTAGGATTAAGGTTGGGGTTGGGGTTGGGGTTTTTCCAAATAACATTCTCAATATTTAGCAAACAGCATAATGTCTGGGTTCATGTATTTAAGAAACAATAATAGATAATAATTAATTATCATAAACAATATGTTAATTAATCACTCAATAGCCTTCTTGCTAATATATGTTCAAAATTACATATCGCATTCCTTTCTCTCTAATTCGTCTTTCTATTCATATTTATGACGGTTGCAATGCCCCGCGGTCATTTTGCAATCTTCTGACAAGCAAAGTAATGGGGAAGCCAGACTCACTTACTAACTGAGCAACTGCAGTGATTCACTTAACAATGGTAGCAAGAAAGGTCACCCCATGGGGCAAAATTCACTTCACAGCTGTCTCGCTTGAACAACGGAAGTTTTGGGCTCCGTTGTGGACGTACTCCGAGGGCTTCCTGTATTCTCAGATTTAGGTGATGGTGCAAAATAATAATAATAATAATAATAATAATAATAATAATAATAATAAGAAGAAGAAGAAGAAGAAGAAGAAGAAGAAGAAGAAGAAGAAGAAGATCATCATCATCATCATCATCGGCATTGACAAATTCGCCATTAGTCAATTGCAAAAGGCGGCCTTACTAGGAACAGCTTCCATCCTGTGACGAGATCTGTAATACCATGAAACATCCACATTTGCCTATCCCAGGTCCTTGGTAAGGACTCGATTGGTAGACAAAAATGCCAAATCCAGTCTGAACATCTGGCTGACTGTGCGATTATTATTATTATTATTATTATTAATAAGTTGGAAGGGACCTTGGAGGTCTTCTAGTCCAACCCCCTGCTCAGGCAGGAAACCCTATACCATTTCAGACAAATGGTTGTGCGTTTGGGTTTCCTTTCCTGAAATTCATCAAAGCCATTTCCCTCCCTTCGCCCTCCCTGTGGAAGGACTGTCATATTGTGGGCCCCGGACACATTGTTACTCAAATGATTTGATCCAGCCTCTACTTAGTGCTTGGCATGGAGGCTCGATTAATAGGTTGGGTGTTCCGAAAATGGCAAACTGCAGCAAAGGGATAATCCCCTTTTCCCCATCCAGTGTGGAGCTGTGCTCATCAGCAAACTGTAAAGTGGTGGCGGAGCTTGGCAGAGCGTCCTTCTGCAACCCTCTTATTCATTAAAAGGGAAACTTCCCAAGCAGGGTCTTTAATCCTAACTTGGAAGGGGAAGTTGGCCAGCCATGGCTGAGGAGATTCTCGCTCTTCATTCTTAATCAGAATCATGAAAATATCCACAGTTCATGCTCCACGCCATAAATCTCTCTGCCTTTCCTCTTCCCCGGCAGCCCATCAGTACATTCAGAAATAACACACACACACACACACAAAACACAAACACACACAATCCGTCCAAATCGCTAGATTCTGCAGTCCACAGACCGAGTCGGGGAGGCCTTTCCGATTTACAAGCTGCTTTTGCTAAGCCAGACAGTGGTTAAACCAGCTTTTTCCTCCCCATTCTGCCAACTTTCTGGCCTACGGTTGTGAAGTGAATCACTGCAGTTGTGAAGTTAGTGACACATTTGTTAAGTGAATGTGGCTTTCCCCTCCCCCCCCATTGAATTTGTTTGTCAGAAGGTCGCAAAAGGGGATCACGTGACCGTCGTAAATATGAACCAGTTGCCAAGCATCCGAATTTTGATCGTGTGACCACAACAGTCGTAAGTGTGAAAAACGCTCGCCTTTTTCGGTGCCGTTGTAAGTTGGGACAGTCACTGAACGAACGGTTGTAAGTCGAGAACCACCTGTATTCCGTCGCAAGGCTGTTGTTCGCGTTGTAATTTTCTACCGCACGTCGAAGTTGTGGATTGTAGACCACAATATCCTGTGGGTGAGGCCCAGGGAAGATTTATAGCATTTTTCTTCTGCCGTAGAAAAATGGTTTCCCGGATGTGCACAGAAATACTTTGCTTATGCAGATGAACTTTGGATAACAATGACTGTATCCAGGTTGTAGATTAATAACTGTGTGGTTCCCATCCAACAGGCAGTAGCAGAAGATTAGTGCTTTGCTCCATGATTATTCATTTCTATTCCCCTCAGACCAAAGCCACAGCTGTGCACTGCACGCTCTCCAAATATCCACCACCACCCCCCCGAACGTTGTTGCTGCTTTCTCATTTTTAAACGTGACGCAGGAAGAGACAGCTTGTCATTTTAAATTCAATCAAATTTACTTTTCGTCCTGGCCATCTCCTATATTTTGGCTGCATTTAACCATCTACAGGTAGTCCTTGACTTACAACCGTTGTGGTGGGTGGCTTTTTTCTTCTTCTTCAGATTACAGAAACTTTGCTTCCTAGCTGCTTAGATGCAGGGCCAAATGGCTTTCTAAGCATCATATTTTCCTTTTGCTTTCAAGGGAAGACAGCTTTTGGGAATTCTGGGAGTTGAAGTCCACAAGTCTTAAAGTGGCCAAGTTTGAAGGCCCCTGGCTTAGGGTTTAAAGCTCACCCATTAGAACTTTGACAAACTGCCATATATTTGAAAGTCTCTTGCTGAGTTGAACTGTTACCATGCGAGTTTTTGATTTGTCAATAATTCATTTTTATTTACACTGCATCCAGTATATTGTCCTTAGCTACATCTTATATATAGGCCAGCGCTTGACGTACGACCGGTCGCTTAGTGACCGTTCCAAGTTATGACGGACCCTTCGAAAGCTACTTACTAATGGCCACACAGACAAGCACCTGGCCACATTTTGGCTTCCCTTTTATTTGCAGCATCTCGCAATCACATGACTGTGATTTTTGCCATTTTGTGCCATTTCCTAACATTTCTTTCTGATGTCCAGCAAAAAAAGAAAAAGAAAAAAAAGCCCATCAACTAAAATGGATTAACTTAAGGACCACAGTGTTTGCTGCAAAAAATGCCAAAAAATCAGGTCCTGTCACACAATGCCTTGACGTATGACCACAGTGATTTACAACCATAATACTGGGCTCAATTACTGTTGTAAGTCGAGGAATACCTGTACAGATATAGGTCCTTGACTTAGGTCCACAATGGAGCCCAAAATCTCCATTGCTAAGTGAGACATTTGTTAGGTGAGTTTTGCCCCATTTTACAACCTTTCCTGCCACAGTTGTTAAGTGAATCACTGCAGTTGTTACATTAGTAACACAGTTGAATCTGACTTCCCCCTTGACGTTGCTTGTCTGGGAATGCTGCAACAGTTGTAAGTGTGAAAAGCAGTCAGAAATCCTTTGTGACTTTGAATTGTCACTAAATGAACTGTTGTAAGTCGAGGACTGCCTGTATTCAGTTTTGACCATATTGCAGGTCAAGTGGAGATTTTTAAGAGGAGACTGGACATTCACCTGTCTGAGACAGTATAGGTTCTCCTGCTTGAGCAGGGGCTGGACTGGAAGACCTCCAAGGTCCCTTCCAGCTTCTATTCTATTCTATTCTATTCTATTCTACTCTACGCTACTCTACTCCACTCCACTCCACTCCACTCCATATTTTCTATTCTGTTCTGCTCCACTCCACTCCATATTTTCTATTCTATTCTATTCTATTCTATTCTATTCTATTCTATTCTATTCTATTCTATTCCCTATTCCACTCCACTCCACTCCATATTTTCTATTCTATTCTATTCTATTCTATATTCCACTCCACTCCATATTTTCTATTCTATTCTATTCTATTCTATATTCCACTCCACTCCATATTTTCTATTCTATTCTATTCTATTCTATTCTATTCTATTCTATTCTATTCTATTCCCTATTCCACTCCACTCCACTCCATATTTTCTATTCTATTCTATTCCCTATTCCACTCTACTCCACTCCATATTTTCTATTCTATTCTATTCTATTCTATTCTATTCTATTCTATTCTATTCTATTCCCTATTCCACTCCACTCCATATTTTCTATTCTATTCTATTCTATTCCCTATTCCACTCCACTCCACTCCATATTTTCTATTCTATTCTATTCTATTCTATTCTATTCTATTCTATTCCCTATTCCACTCCACTCCATATTTTCTATTCTATTCTATTCTATTCTATTCTATTCTGACCTTCTGGCAAGCAAAGTCAATGGGGGAACCGGATTCACTTAACAACCCTGTTACTTACTTAACAACTGCAGTGATTCACTTAACAGTTGTGGCAAGAACGGTCTTAAAATGGGACAACTTCTCACCAACAGAACTTTTGGACTCCATTGTGATCGTAAATCGAGGAGTACCTGTATTTATGGGTCTTTGTATGTTGTTATCGTCTCCAGTTCCTTCTCTTCTGCTGTCTCTAGGTACTGCCATGTCCACTATCCAGACGTTTTTGTCTTTCTTATCAGCAATTGCTAAGTCTGGGGTATTACGTGGCAGGTGTCTGCCGGTTTGAATTCTAAAGTCCCAGAGTATGTTATTATTACTTTTATTCTCAAATTTATTTGCTGCCCATCACAGGTTGAAATGACCCTGGTTAGATCATATCCTCATTTCAGTCTGTTTCAGCTAGAAATGACTTGACACCGATCCTCAGATATAACCGAGCAGACACACAGGTATTAATAAACAATAACGGGTATTGTGACTACAGCAGAAAAGAATATTTGAGAATCTTGAGTGCCAATATCAGTTTTAGATCATTAGCCCTGTGGGTCGTAGTAAACAATTTCAGGTCCTTTTACCATTTTTTTCAATAATTGCTTTGTTTGTTTTTTTTCAGGGCAAATTCTAATAAGCTATCTTTGTATATCTCTTGATTGAGGCTACACACTGAAAGGGTCTTTCCAGCAGTTAAGTAATTTGTCTGCATTGTATGAGAAGAGAGGGTGCTGTTTTTCATTTCAGTAACCTCAAAACAGTGCTTCCATTGAGTTTAGTAATATATATTTCAATTAGCTAATTAATCCAGCCTCAGCTGTCTCCTCATTGGGTGGCTTTACACAAGACCCTTATCTCAATGTTCAGTTCCCATCTCTGCAGTGGGAGGGGGTGGATTGCAAGTTACCTTGCAGGGATGTTTTGAGGATAAATTAAATCAGGAGATTTTTGCCCACCCAGGGGCCTGTGACGGGGTGGCCCATCAATCTTTTTTTTTTCCTTTTTAAAAAAGCTTCGTTTTCAAAGTCAGACAATTACCTAATTAAAACAAACAGGAAAAAAAAATATTAGTTAGCAATCCAGGTAGTGTTTTCCACTGATAATCCATGGTGTAAAACGACACGTGAAATAAATATTAAGATGATCGGAGGAACAGCAAGCAATGTATAAAATGCTAACATTAATTCTGGGGTTTCCCAAAGACTGGTGCTACAGGCCATGTGCCACCATCTTGCAACTTTTGACCATATACAGTACAAGATTTGAAAAGGGAAAAAAAATCCAGTCGTCCATCGTAAGATTGAAATGGAAGAAAATAAGAAACAATAGTCACTTAGACCAGGGGTCCCCAACCCCCGGTCCATTACGGTCGTAAGTCAAGGACTACCTCCATTATGGTCATAAGTCAGGGACTACCTGCAATACAGTCGTAAGTCAGGGACTACCTCCATTACGGTCATGTCAGGGATTACCTCCATTACGGTCGTAAGTCAGGGACTACCTCCATTACAGTCGTAAGCCAGTTGTAAATTGGGGACGACCTCCATTATGGTCGTAAGTCAAGGACTACATTACGGTTGTAAGTCAAGGACTACCTCCAATACGGTCGTAAGTCAAGGACTACCTCCATTACGGCCGTAAGTCAGGGACTACCTCCATTACGGTCGTAAGCCAGTCGTAAATCAGGGACTACCTCCATTACGGTCATAAGTCAAGGACTACATTACAGTCGTAAGTCAAGGACTACCTCCAATACGGTCGTAAGTCAAGGACTACCTCCATTACGGCCGTAAGTCAAGGACTACCTCCATTACGGCCGTAAGTCAAGGACTACCTCCATTACGGCCGTAAGTCAAGGACTACCTCCATTACGGCCGTAAGTCAGGGACTACCTGTTCTGTTCTGTTCCATTCTGAGGAATGTAGGGCACCTGTTGGCCCGAGTAGATTGTTAACTCCCTTCTTTCTAGAACGTTCCTTTGAAAGTTTAATTAGCTTTCTGAAAATTGGCCCGATTTCTCATTACATTTCCCTTTGGCCCTCTGAACGCATTTTCTGCGCCGTGGACAGATGCAGCTTCCCTCAGCTGGATGCACAGCTTGAGCAAACCTGGGAAAACAATTAAGGTATCTTTCAAAGTGACTCCGTTTGATTGCATAATTACTCAAATCGTGGTCAGTAATGGAATACGTAAGGTTATCTTCTGGCTAATCCTCAAGTAATGGAATTGTGTATCTCGGGGTTTTTTTCTTTCTTTCTTTCTTTCTTTCTTTCTTTCCCTCTCAGCTGTTCCCAGTGTGCAAGGGAGGGGGGGGAGACGAGACACAAGTGATTATGGGAAGTAGGCAGAGTCACTGGAGGCCAGCTAGTAAAAGGAGACCTTATCTGAAGCAATTAATCAGGAAACTCATATTGTAGGATAATTATTCAAAGCTCATGCTAAAATACTTTCAGAGCCTCAGGTCCTCCTCCTCCTTGTTGTTTTTTTCCCTTCATTTTCTTTCTGGTCAAGGTCGCCGAGAACATCAGAGGCCAGGCCTTGTTGTGGGTCCTGCTTTAAAATACATCTTTTTACTGATGCATTGATCTTTCACTGACCCTTAATGATCTTTTACCGATCTTTAATGATCTTTTACTGATGGCGCATTGATGTTGTTCCCTGTTTGGGTAAGGGAAGGTCTGCAGGCAGGCCACCAAGCTCAGAGATTCATATATTCTCTTCTGTAGAAATGCATCTTTTTATTTTGCAATGTAAAAAGCTATGGCAAAACCTAGACAGCATATTAAAAAGCAGAGGCATCACCTTGCCAACAAATTGTGGTCGTAAGCTGAGGACTACCTTGTATACTACAACTGCATACTACAAGGTAGTATGTAGTACAACTGTACACTACAAGGTAGCCCTCAGCTTACGACCACAATTGAGCTAAATATGCCTGTTGTCAACTCACACGTTGGTTAAGTGACCTTCCTTGCCACAGTTCTTTAAGTCAATCACTGGAGTTTTCAATCTAGTACAGTGGTTCTCAACCTATGGTGTCGGGACCCCATTTGGAGTCAAACGACCATTTCACAGGGGTCGCCAAACAACGCAGACCGCCATTTTCCCCCCCTTTTCCTTAGCTGTGCTACTCCCTTTTATTCTATTGGCTTTTGAAAGCCAATAGAATAGACTCTCTCGAATAGAGTCTAATTCTATTGGCTTTCAAAAGCCAATAGGAATTGTCCAGGCTGTCTCTGCCCTGCTGAGCCCGCCAAAAGTCCCATTCTGCAAATGGTGCTGCACCAGTTGAGTAGTCCTCGACTTACGACCAGTTGAGTAGTCCTCGACTTACGACCGGTTGGGGGTCGCGGCATTAAAAAGGTTGAGAACCACTGATTTAGTAACATGGTGCTGTTAAGTGAATCTGATTTCCCTATTGAGGTTGCTGGTCGGAAGATCGGAAAAGGCGATACACACATGACCCCGGGACACCTCAGCCTTCCTAAATATGAACCAGTTGCCAAGCGCTGGAATTTTGAACACATAACCACGAGGATGATGCAGTGGTCATAAGGATGAAAAAATGGTCACATAAGATAAGCTTTATTGTCCTTTTTTTTTTTTTACTGTGGGCACAACGGCACACATCAAAAATGAAATTTAGTTGCCCGCTCTCAAAGTGAAACACATACATGACACACACCTAAACATACTATGAACAACATATGTATAGACCAGGGGTTCTCAACCTTGGCAACTTTTAAGACTTGTGGACTTCAATTCCCAGAATTCCTCAGCCAGCTTTGCTGGCTGAGGAATTCTGGGAGTTGAAGTCCACATGTCTTAAAGTTGCCAAGGTTGAGAACCCCTGGTATAGACCCACACCCCTACATATACATAGCAAATAAATATTAAATACTGTCCATCTTGAATATATAACAGAAGGAGAAAGCTTGAGAGTTCGCAAGGTTAATGCTGTATGGAATGAAACTATGGCTGAATCTGGATGTTCTGCTATGGATACCACGGAGCCCCCTCCTCCCGGAAGGGAACAAGGAAAATAGGTCCGTGAAGAGGATGTGTAGTGTCCCAGATAATCTTGCGGACCCTGCTCAAGCAACACTTCTGTGCTATGTCCTGGATGAAAGGGAGGGAGCTGCCAATGATCTTTTCGGCTGTCCTCACCACTCTCTGCACCGCCTTCCTATCTGAAGCAGGGATGCTTCCAAACCAGACTGTGATGCTGTATGACAGGATGCTCTCGATCGTCCCCCTGTAGAAAGTGGTCAGGACAGGGGAAGGAAGATGTGCTTTTCTCATGCGACGCAGAAAATGCAGGTGCTGCTGTGGCCGCGTCACCAGTTTCTCGCTGTTGAGCGACCAAGCGAAATTGTTGTAAGTTGGAGACTCTCTTGTAGTGAAAGCTTTGGTTTTCTCAGCAATAATACATGAGAGAGTTGGACTCTAAGGAAAGCTGAGCGCCGAAGGGTTGATGCTTACGAATCGTGGAGCTGGAGAAGACTCTTGAGAGTTTCCCTTGGACTACAAGGCGATCCAATCAGTCCATCCTAAAGGGAATCAACCTTGACTGTTCCTTTGAAGGACCGATATGGAATCTGAAGCTCAAATAGTTTGGCCACCAAATGAGAACAGGGGCCTCCTTGGAGAAGACCCTGATGTTGGGAAAGATGGAAGGCAAAAGGAGAAGGAGGACAGCAGACGATGAGATGGTTGGATAGTGTCATTGGTGCAATTGAACACGCATTTCGGCCAGGGGTAGGCAACCTGGGCTCTTTTATGACTGGTGGACTTCAACTCCCAGAATTCCTGAGCCAGCGTGGCTCAGCTTGGAAACCTCTCCCTTTCCCCTCAGCATGGCTGGCTCAGGAATTCTGGGAGTTGAAGTCCACGAGTCATAAAAGAGCCAAGGTTGCCTACCTCTGGCCTGGGCGTAGTCCACTTTATGACTGGTGGACTTCAACTCCCAGAATTCCTGAGCCAGCGTGGCTCAGCTTGGAAACCTCTCCCTTTCCCCTCAGCATGGCTGGCTTAGGAATTCTGGGAGTTAAAGTCCATGAGTCATAAAAGAGCCAAGGTTGCCTACCCCTGATTTGGGCAAACTCTAGGAGACCGTGGAGCACAAGGTTGCGAAGAGTCGGACACGACTTAGCGACTGAACAACACAGTTTTTATGCCTTTCCCAATTTATTCTCTTTCTCCTTTCTCAAGTATTAGATTATAATTCACCTCTGGTCCCGGTGACCGACCCAGATTGGATCCTGCAACATTATCCTGGGACATGTATATTCACCTTCCTTCATATAATTCACATTATCCGTAACCAACATGGTCAATTTACTAGGGGGCCTATGAAGCACAGGTTTATCACAGCTTTAGTCTTCTTTATGCTTCCTCAGGCAGATTATCTTCAGCTGATGTCCACTGGAATGGAGTAAAAATTCATGGTAGCATAGATTTTATACCTCTTCCCATTATAGCACCACTCACGGCAACGGCTGTAGTCTTCAGTGGATTAGATATATTAATTCATTAAGGGTGAGCACCCAATGCTTTTATTTGCTACATTATGCTAAAAATAGGCAGTCCCTAATTAGATTTGCAAATGGACCTTAATAAGAAAATGCCATTTTAGGTTATCAGTGGTATCCCGAATAAATTATTTATCAATAATTTCTTGGTTTCTTTATAGTTGGTAAGGAAAGCTCCAACTTTTCCATGAACTTCAATCCAGATAGATTCCAGTGAAACAAAAGAGTAACCGTTAATTTAGCTTAAAGGTGTGGTACAGTTGAATCTTCCAGAAGGACCCGAGACCATCCCTGGGACTGTGTTGACGCTGTGATTCTTAGAAACAAAATGCAGTGACAGTTCCATCATATTTTTAGCTCTACAGATCCAGCTGAATCCAAACATGGTGCCTGCTGAGTCAAAAAGTGCCTGGCTAACAGAATTATGAATATTTCTCTCTGATCTCACGGCGTGTTAAACGTGAAGTGTCTTTATTGATTATTTTAAAGTGCCTTCAGCTTACTTTAGTGGAAGCGGAACAACTTGTTTGCACACATAGGCAATTTGTCTTATTCTGCCACTGTATAGAAATAACTCGGCAGAGATGTGTTCTGCAGATGCTAATATCTTTTCATTTCAGGTTTGGTTTTTTTTTTCTTTCAAATTCTAGGCTCTTTTCGCAAGTGGGCTTTGAACATGTAATGAAATTGAGCCCCAAATTCCTGTGTAATCACAGAAAGTTGAGTTTTGCCCCATTTTATGATCTTTCTTGCCACAGTCGTTAAATGAATCACTGCAGGTGTTAAAGTAAAGAGACCGTTGTTAAGCAAATCTGGCTTCCTCATGGACGTGGCTTGTCGGAAGGTCGCAGAAGGTGATCACATGAAGCCAGGACACAGCAACCGTCATAAATATGAGGTGGTTGCCAAGCGTCTGCATTTTGATCACATGACCCTGATGATGCTGCAACCATTATAACTGTGAACAGTTATCATAAGTCACTTCTTTCAATGCTGTTGTAGCTTCGAACAGTCACTAAATGAACTGTTTTAAGTCGGGGACTGCCTATACCAGGGGTAGGCAACCTTGGCTCTTTTATGACTCATGGACTTCGATTCCCAGAATTCCTGAGCCAGCATGGCTCAGCTTGGAAACCCCTCCCTTTCCCCTCAGCATGGCTGGCTCAGGAATTCTGGGAGTTGAAGTCCACCAGTCATAAAAGAGCCAAGGTTGTCCACCCCTGCCCTATATCAGGGCTCCTCAACCTTGGCTAATTTAAGACTTGTGGACTTCAACTCCCAGAATTCCTCAGCCAGCATGGCTCAGCTTGGAAACCCCTCCCTTTCTCCTCAGCATGGCTGGCTCAGGAATTCTGGGAGTTGAAGTCCACCAGTCATAAAAGAGCCAAAGTTGCCAGTTACCCCTGGCCTATACTGTATCCCTCATCTGACGCAATGGAGTTGGCACCGCAGTTGAAATAATCCTGTAAATCAGCCCAAAGCGACATACAGCCCCCTGCACACTTTTGCTGACCTTCAGAGTCACATCTGATTATTGAAAACCTAGGGTAGATTTTTCTCATCATTTTGAAATAGGAAGCCGGGAGAAATATTACTGTAAGACAGTGGTTCTCCACCTGTGGGTCGGGACCCCATTTGGGGTCGAACGACCATTTCACGGGGGTCGGCAAACAACGCAATCCGCCATTTTTTTCCCCTTTTCCTTAGCTGTGCTACTCCCTTTTATTCTATTGGCTTTTGAAAGCCAATAGAATAGACTCTCTTGAATAGAGTCTAATTCTATTGGCTTTCAAAAGCCAATAGGAATTGTCCAGGCTGTCTCTGCCCTGCTGAGCCCGCCAAAAGTCCCATTCTGCAAATGGTGCTGCACCAGTTGAGTAGTCCTCGACTTAACGACCGGTTGAGTAGTCCTCGGCTTACGACCGGTTGGGGGTCGCGGCATTAAAAAGGTTGAGAACCACTGCTGTAAGCTGTAAAATATGTCTGAAGAAAGACTTAATCGTACCTGAAACCCACCCTTTCTTGTCTCCATGATTCCACCTTGTCTGTGTTACAGCCTTTTAATCCCTCCTCCCCAAAAAAGCTATATGTGATCTGGCAAAGGTTTGTCCATCCCCACTTCAGATAATGTTGTATTTTGAGTTTTTGTTTGCCTTTATATTTGGAATTCAACTGCTCAGTAGGCGAAAATCTCTATATTCTCTCCTAAAGCAAATCAGTGCGTGACGCTGATTAGCCTGTGAGATTTCGTGGGTCCCTGCTTTCACTAATGGGGTGTCACTGTTTTCCCAGGTGATAGTTTATCCTAGCTTTCTACCCCCTTTTTATATCATTGAAGGTTCTATCACAGGTAGTCCTCGACTTACAGCCGTTCATTTAATTGTGGTTGTTGTTGTTGTTGTCATTATGGATCATCGCACAGTCGGCCGGATGTTCAGACTGGATTTGGCATTTTGTCTACCTATCGAGTCCTTACCCAGGACCTGGGATAGGCAGATGTGGATGTTTGATGGTATTACAGGTATCGTCGCAGGATGGAAGCAGTTCCTAATAAGGCCGCCTTTTGCAATTGACTAATGGCGAATTTGTCAAGGCCGATGATGGTGTTCAAGTGGTGCTCCAGTTGTTTTGGGATTGCACCCAAGGAGCCTATGACTATTGGTACTACCCTTGCTTGCCTTTGCCACAGTCTTTCTATTTCTATTTGTAGGTCTTTGTATTTTGTTATCTTCTCCAGTTCTTTCTCGTCTATTCTGCTGTCTCCAGGCACTGCCTGTTGTTGTTGTTGTGGTTGTTATTATAATGGTTGCAGTGGCCCGGGGGTCGTGTGATTGCCATTGTTAACCTTCCCACTTGGCTCCTGACAGGCCAAGTCGATAAAGGGAAGCCAGTTTTTTTTAACGCCAACACAACTCACTTAACAACCTGTGGCCAGAAAGTTCGTAAAATGTGGCAAAACCCACTTAACCACTGTCTTGCCTACCGACAGAAGTACAGGCCCGTTGCCAAGCGCCCAAATTCTGACCGCAAGGGACGCTGCAACGGTCGCAAAGGTGAGGAACTGGTCCTAGGTCACTTTTTTCAGGGCCGTTGTAATTTTGAACCGTCATTAAACAAACGGTTGTAAGTCGAGGACTACCTGTAAAGCTGGTAAAGATTTCCCCTGAAAAAATGTCTCAGAAACAATGAATGAATAAAGCTTCCTCTCCGAGGTTTGTCCCAAGCGAACCACAATTGTCGACTGCCTTCTGTTTGTTTTCTTTCTGAGTTTCTCTTTTAAATGAGTTGGGAGTTGCACTGGGATAAAACATGTTTTCCGTCTCAAGTGCCAGCTGGAAAACTCCTTCCCCAACGCTATTACCTCGATAAATACAGAGTATAAAAGCTGACTAAGGACTTCCCACACACGGGCTTGTTGTTTTTTTCTTTTTCTCCCTCTTTCATGTGTGTGGATGTGGCTCTCCCATTCTCACACACACCCCGGTGGCAGGACACGTCAGAAATCCCAAGTTCCATTAGAGTTCCCAGGCTTTACCTTTCCAAACAAGTTTTTTCTTCTTCTTCTTCTTCTGGGAAAAGGGCAAGAGAGAATTGAATTGGAGAAGGCTCGTAAATTCCCCGAACCGAAAACGCTCCAAGCAAAAAATAAAAAAATCAAAAAAATCCCTGAAATAGTCCACTTTCCTGACATTGCCTCTGAGGATCTCCAAATTCATACTTCTATTTTTGTAAGGAATGAGCGGGGCTGAGGACTCTCACCTTAATGCTCCCTCTATTACCATATCTGGGCTCCTGTTCTATTATTGTAATCAGGCCTGAAACACCCCCACCCCACCCCAAAAAAGGAGATTAACAACGGCAATTTATTGTACCCAGACGAGGGGAGAAAATGGGAGACGTGGTCGTTATCATAAATCATATCATAAATAAGCAAAAGAGAAGCCCCCGGAAAGCCCCCCCCCTTGTGGTGTCCGCCTTGCAAGGCCCTCGCTGGCGCATTCACTCAGGATGGTAGCCATAGAAACCCCAAAGTCATATTGTTATCTTAGTCTTGCTGCATTTCTGTGATACAACCATATTAACATATAGATTAGGCCATTTATAATATTAGGTGTCATTTCAGGTTAGCTTGCTTATATAGCATTTTAAAGTTCTCTTCTTTTTTTTCTTCTTTTTTTTTAATTGTGGATATGTTAGAAAAGGCTCCTTTTTCTGCCAGTCAGTTTCTCTCTTTCTCTCTCTCTCTCTCTCTCTCTCTCAATCTCTAGCCATTTATAACCCATCATCATCGTACAGACCGTCAGTTTAGTTAATCTGCTCCTATTATTGATTGGCTGTGGCAGACAAGTTGTCACGGCCTAATTACCTTGTCTTTGCTAATAATTTCATTTTTAACCAGAGGAAAAAAAGGAAATATGTTTAAATAAGGAATACACCGTGAGTTTGCTCTGTGGAGGTCTCTGGTTAGGGCAGCCCTGATTGATGATTGAACGGGAAGTGGATTGGATCTTCTGTTGATGGAAATCGCCTGCGAAGGTCGCGAATGGCGATCATACGACCAAGAGACACTGCGACGGCTACAACTTTGAGGACCCGGTCGTAAGTCTCTTTTTGCAGCGCTGTGGTAACTTGGAATGGCCACTGACTAAGTGGTTGGTAAGCGAGGACTTTCTGTACAGCAAGGGTCCCCAAGCCCTGTGCCACGGCCCATTACCAGGCCTTGAGCCGTTTGGAACCGCCACACCCCCCCCATCAGTCCGCAAAGGTTGGGGAGCTCTACTATACAGCAGCAATAAAGAAGAATACAAGTAGAGTGAAGGGAAAAAATATTTGATCCCCTTCTGATTTTGTACGTTTGCCCACTGACAAAGAAATGAATCAGTCTGTAACAGGGGTCTTCAAACTTGGCCCTTTTATGAGTTGTGAACTTCAACTCCCAGAATTCCTCAGTTAGTCTCCATTTTGTTTGTTAGATTTAAGACAGGGGTCCTCAATCTAGGCGCTTTTATGACTTGTGGACTTCAACTCCCAGAATTCCTCAGTTAGTCTCCATTTTGTTTGTTAGATTTAAGACAGGGGTCCTCAATCTAGGCCCTTTTATGACTTGTGGACTTCAACTCCCAGAATTCCTCAGCCAACCTCCATTTTGTTTGCTAAATTTAAGACAGGGGTCTTCAAACTTGGCCCGTTGATGACTGGTGGACTTCAGCTCCCAGAATTCCTCAGCCAGCCTCCATTTTGTTTGTTAGATTTAAGACAGGGGTCTTCAAACCTGGCCCTTTTATGACTTCTGGACTTCAACTCCCAGAATTCCTGAGCCAGCATGCCTGGCTGAGAAATTCTGAGAGTTGAATTCCACAAGTCATAAAAGGGCCAGGTTTGAAGACCCCTGATCTATAATTTTAATGGCAGATTTATTTTAACAGTGAGAGACAGAATAACAACAATAAAAATCCAGGAAAACACATTTTCAAAAAAAAGTTATAAATTGAGTTGAGCCCAACATTTCCATTGCTGAGCAAGGCAGCTGTTAAGTGAGTTTTGCTCCATTTTATGACCTTTTTTGCCATAGCTGTTAAGAAAGTCACTGCAGCTGTGAAGTGAATCGTACAGTTGTTCAGCGAATCGGGTTCCCCCCCCATCGATTTTGCTAGTCAGAAACCAGCTGGGAAGGTCACAGATGGGGATCACACGACCCCAGGACGCTGCAACTGTCATAAGTACATGCCAGTTGCCAAGTGTTCAAGTTTTGATCACATGACTATGGGGACGCTGCAGTGGTCGTAAGTGAAAAACGGTCCTAGGTCATTTTTTTAGTGCTGTTGTAACTTTGATTCCGTCGTTAAACAAATGGCCGTAAGTTGAGGACTACCTGTATTAGTTCAGTACTGAGTGTTTGAACTGGTATAAAGTGTATTTTTAGCCTTTCGACTGAAAATTCACATGTTGTAGGGTCTGTTTTTTAATGGCTAAAAATCTCTTTGTTCTTTATTCAGAGAATTTTCTCCCGAGTCTTTGGCCATTAGCTGAACAATTCACAGACAAGCCTGGAAGGGGTGCTAAGGGAATGAGGGTTATCAAATTATTACACGTGGAAACAGGTAATAGACATTTCAACATATCCAAGTTAATTTAGCCAGTCATTACACGCACACATTCAGCTCACTA
This sequence comes from Crotalus tigris, assembly GCF_016545835.1. NCBI lineage: Eukaryota > Metazoa > Chordata > Lepidosauria > Squamata > Viperidae > Crotalus > Crotalus tigris. The sequence goes on from NW_024098373.1 coordinate 1,178,875, forward strand.
ACATGTTCTATATCATGCGACATAAATTGATTATGAATTCTAACTGAACTATACGCAAGTACAAAAAAAAAAAAGGAAGAAAGAAAGATTGAACTGTCCGTTTAGATTATTCCAGTATCTTCAGCCTGGGTTCCACTTTCATGTTTTTATTCTAATATTTAAATCATTAAGCTCTAATTTTTTGACGGTTTGTGAGATAACTTCATCTTCCCTCCCAAACCGTGAACTGTTTTTATTAATAGCTGCCCAGAGTCTCTTTATAGGGGGGGATAGGTGGCATAAAATTAATTAATTAATCATTTTGAAACACCTTCACCGTATTGACGCATATTAGCATGTTTTCCAGAGCAATTTTCCAGGTTAAAATACATGTTCACAATATCTGAACATAAAGACATAAGTGTTATCTTTAACGTTTTGGCTACTTTTGTGGAAGTCTGCTTACTAACAAAAAAAAACCCAAAAAACCCTAGCCATGACTTAATCTTGATTACTCTTCTCATTGCATGGTTTGTCCTGGTTCTGACATCCTCCAATAAATGTTATTAAATACTGCAGCAGGATCAAGAAAGTTAGGGCAAATTTTATAGGTTGACCAGATTCATAATTTGTATCTTCCTTCAGAAATAGTGTTTGTTCCAGCTTCCGGTGTTCTCTTTCATTACTTTCCATCCGTTGCTTCTTGTCCTGCCTTCAGGCGCTTTGGAGGATAGCTTGACTCCCTCTTCTTTGGGGCAGCCCCTGAGAGATTGGAACACTGCTATCATGTCCTCCCTCGTCCTTCTCTTCATTAAACTAGACATCCCCAGTTCCTGCAACTGTTCTTTGTATGTTTTAGCCTCCAGTCCCCTAGTCATCTTTGTTACAGGAGTGTTAAGATAATTCTTTTTCTTTCACCTCTGCACTGGACAACTGTCTGTAACATTGAGGTCAAACCTACGAATTTGAAATATTTTTCTAACTCATCTCATTTCTCTTTTAAATCACACCACCCTAGGGAAATATGAGTATATTTCATTCCCCGAAAAGATCAGGCAGTGATTAAACCCAGTTTTTGGAACCTGCACCAAATCCAGCAGCACAGTCTATTTCTAGTAGATGCCAGGACACAAGAGGCTGATTTGATTTATTTCTTCTTCTTCTTCTTCTTCTTCTTCTTCTTCTTCTTCTTCTTCTTCTTCTTCTTCTTCTTCTTCTTCTTCTTCTTCTTCTTCTTCTTCTTCTTCTTCCTCCTCCTCCTCCTCCTCCTCCTCCTCCTCCTCCTCCTCTCTCTCTTTTTTTTTAAGGACAAAAACATATACTGTATGTCCATCCAAGCAAAACTGAACTAACAAATTTCTGTTTCTTATGGAAGGCTAAATAAAACAGAAGGCTTTATCCCCCCCAGGCAGACTTTCCACTTTGGACCTGTTGCCGTAAATCCTCCGGGCCTTGGGAAAAGCTTAACTTGTTTTAGGGTTTTTTTGTTTTTACTTAATTTGCGGCTGCTGGCACAAATTTATGTTTAGACCCAAGGCTCTTGACTCAAGTCTCCTAAATCTGGGCCTTTGACACATTCTAGAGGAAAAGGAAAGTCCCGCTCCAAAGGTTTGAAGGCAAACCAAAACTAAAATGGGATTTTTGGAGAGCGGTTCAAAACAGGAGAAGCAAAGTTTGTTATAATAAGTAGAATGCACCCAGCAAATGCATGTTCGGTTGTTTCTCAGATGGTATCTGTGGCTGGCTTTTTATTCGAGCGCTTTAAAGATGATGATGATGATGATGATGATGGAAGGGACCTTGGAGGTCATCTAGTCCAGCCCCCTGCTCAGGCAGGAAAACCAAAACCATTTCAGACAAATGGTTGTCCAGTCTCTTCTTAAAAACCTCCAATGTTGGAGCATTCACCACTTCTGGAGGCAGGTTGTTCCACTAATTCAGTGTTTCCCAAACTTGACAATTTTAAGGCATGTGGACTTCAACTCCCAGAATTCCACAGCCAGCCTTAAAATTGTCAAGTTTGGGAAACACTGCACTAATTAATTGTTCTGAGTAAATTTCTGCTTAGTTCTAGGTTGCTTCTCTCCTTGATTAGTTTCCATCCGTTGCTTCTTGTTCTGCCTTGAAACGTTTTCAAAGGAGAAGAACCAAGAACGTCCAGTTGCCTTTTTTATTTTTTATTTTTTGGAAAAGCACCTTTGGGAGAAGCACGACCTGGATGATTGAGAATCTCCCTAGACCTTCAGAGAGACCCTTTCCCAAACTCAGCCTTCTAATCTAAACACACCCAGCTCCCCTAAACATTTCTGTAAATGCATCAAAGGTAGAAAGCCACCTCCATCCAGAGGGGCATCACACAGCCTGAGGCCCAAAATAAAACAGAATAGAATGACAGAGTTGGAAGGGACCTTGGAGGAAACCCTACATCATTTTGGACAAATGATTGTCCAGTCTCTTCTTAAAAACTTCTACCATTGGAGCATTCACCGCTTCTGGAGGCAGGTTGTTCCACTGGTTAATTGTTCTCACTGTCAGGAAATTTCTCCTTAGTTCTAGGTTGCTTCTCTCCTTGATGAGTTTCCATCCGTTGCTTCTTGTCCTGCCTTCAGGCACTTTGGAGAATAGCTTGACTCCCTCTTCTTTGGGGCAGCCCCTGAGATACTGGAAGACTGCTATCATGTCACCCCTAGTCCTTCTCTTCATTAAATTGGACATAGACATGATGAGGGAGGGTTTTTGTGAGCTGTCAGTCACGTCACTGGAAGAGGGACGCATGGTTCATCAGCTGCCACGCTGCCAAAAATAGAGCCAGAAAAAGCCTTTTGTCAAGAAGCAAACGAGCAAAGGAAATGTGTAGTTCTTGTGTGACAGCAGTAACACTAGAATTGTCCTTGCATAATGCAGCCATCTTGATTCTTTTCAAAGCAGTATACCTTCACTTGTGCAGGTACAGGTGGTCCTCGACTTAAAACAGTTCGTTCAGTGACCATTCAGATGCCTAGAACAGACTTCCGGAAGTGGTATCCATGCACTTCCGGTGGGCTGTTCTAGGCCTGGGAGGCCTCTGAGGCCTAGACTGGATTTCCAGAAACCAGCCGGTTCTCCGAATTCAGGTAAATTTAGCTACCGGTTCTCCCGAACTGGTGCGAACCAGCTGAATCCCACCACTGCTGGTGCTGGTCCACAGACTGGGGTTTGGGGCCCCCTGCCCTAAACTATTTTCTCATTCGGAGCCGGAAAGTAACTTGCTCTTTTCTTGTTTCTTACTCCAGAGGAAGAAGAAGAACAGGTGCCAACGGATGGAGGGACTTCCGCCGAAGCCATGCAGGTTCCTTTGGAGGACGAAGGAGAAATGGAAGAAGAGGAGGCTGTGAACGACGAAAACTACTTAAACAAGAGGCCCTTAGAAAGCCCGGAGTCCGAGGAAATGCCTGCGGCGAAGCGCCCCAAACTAACAAACACGAAGGGGGAGGCGCTCGAAGTCACCCTGGAGGCACGCGAGCCTCTTAGCTCGATCAGTACCCAGAAGGTGCCTCCAATGCTTTCCCCAGTTTGCGCTCAGGAGAGCGGTGAGCAGGTGCTGTCTTCTCCAGAGCCCCCAGTCCTGGCTCCCATCGCAAAGTCGCAGCTGCCCATCCCAAAACCCCCCGAACCCAAAGCCCTTCTTCCTAAACCCAAGGTGAAAACCGTCTCTCCGGTGCAGAAGACCAAAACGCCCAAAGTTTCCCCGTCGCCGGCCGTTACGGGCAGCCCCATTCGCTCGCCCAAAATTGGAACCAAGGAGAAAAAATCTGCGGGCCGAGCGAAGAGTCCCCGAAGCCCGAAAAGTCCGAAACTTCCCATCCACGTGGTTCCTCAGATTACAATCAAGCAGGAGACCCCGATTAAAACCCCATTAGTCGTCTTGAGTGAAAAGATGGGGAAAGAGACTCTCCAGGTTAAGCAAGTGCTGATGCCAGCTGAACCTGCCAAAGCCCCTAGTGAGAACCCAGGAAAGAAATTCACTGTGATTGACAAGACAATTGACGATTCCATCGACGCGGTCATTGCCCGGGCGTGTGCAGAACGGGATCCCGATCCGTTTGAGTTTTCCTCCGGGTCCGAATCCGAAGGAGACGTTTTCACGAGCCCCAAAAGACTTTCTGTGTCTGAGCCTCCTATCCCGAAAGCTTCCGTTTCTGCAAATAGCAGCTTGAATAAAGCAGGAAGCACCCCGATTCCTCCTTGTGGAGGAACCTCAAGTTCGGATATTTCATGGACGATGGACGACTCCATTGACGAGGTGATCCGCAAAGCCAACCTGGGTCCTCACGCGCATTTACCGGCAAACTTCCCTTATTTCTCGTCTCCCTCGGCTTCTCCGCCCACGCCCGAGCCTTTGCTCAAAATCTACGAGGAGAAGACCAAGCAGGCTGCCTCGGTGGAGGTGAAGAAGAAGCTGAAGAAAGAGCTGAAGACCAAAATGAAAAAGAAAGACAAGCAGAAGGATAAGGAGAAGAGCAAAGAGAAGAACAAGGACAAGGAGAAGAACAAGGAGAAGGATCGAGACAGGGAAGGAGGCAAAGAAGCCAAATTTGCGTGGAAGGACCTGATCAGAGAAGATGACCTGGATTCTTTCAAGTTCAAAATGAAGGACTTTGAGGATGACACGAAAGTGAAGATCAAAGAGCCCGGGCCCAAAAAAGAACGCGAGAAACACAAGAAGAAGGAGAAAGAGAAAGGCAAAAAGGACCGGGAGAAAAAAGACAAGGAGAAAATGAAAGATAAAACGAAGGACAAGGCTAAAGCTTTGTCAGTCCCGCTGGTCCTCCCTCCCAAAGACCTGCCCCTCCCCTTGTACTGCACCCCCACCGCTCTGAAGCTCCCCTCCCTGCTGCAGCCCCCCTCTGCGGTCCTTCCCGAGAAGCTGTTCGAGGAGAAGGAAAAGCCCAAAGAGAAGAAAAAAGACAAAAAAGAGAAGAAGAAAAAGAAAGAGCGGGAGAAGGACAAAGAGAAGGAGAAGAGGGAGAAGGAGAAAGAGAAAGAGAAGAAGGAACGGGAGAAGAAGGAGAAAGAGAAAGAGAAACACAAACACGAAAAAGTAAGTCTCTCCTACGTTAGGAGGGAGCGATGGGACTCGCCTTCCTCGTTGTCCAAAATTATATGCTGATTTTTTTTAAAAAAAAAATGGGTTTAATGATATATTTAGCTTAAAAGTGTGCCGAATTCTGAACTGAAAAACAGGGATGCAAACAGCAAAAGGGGGAGAGTGCAGATCGTTGGACCGTATACAAGTAGTCCTCAACTTACAATAGTTCATTTAGTGATAGTTCAAAGTTACAACGGCACTGAAAAAAAGGGGCTGATGACCATTTTTCATACTTACGACCGTTACAGCCTCCCCAGGGTCACATGATTTGCATTCGGATGCTTGGCAACTGTCTCACATTTATGACGGTCGCAGCGTCCCCTTTTGAGAGCTTCTGACAAGCAAAGTCCACGGGGGAAGCTGGCTTCACTTAACAACCGTGTTGCTAATTTAACAACTGCAGGGATTGGCTTAACAAATCTGGCAAGAAAAGTCGTAAAATGGGGCCAAACTCCCTTAACAAATTTCTCACTTGGGCAACGTAAATCTTGGCCCCAAATTGTGGTCATAAGTCGAGGACTACCTGTATACGTTTGCAGCTTTTGCTTTTCTAAAAAAATTAAAAAAAAAAAAAACAAAAAACCTTCCACAGATAGTCCTTGAGCCCTTAACCAATACCGAAAAAGTTAAGTCTGGCCTGAAAAAGAGGACTAAAGGATCTGTGTTGAAGTTCTAAAGATTGGCCCCCCTCCACAATGATGCGACTAAACAACATTCACATTTATGACTGTTAGCAGTGGTCCCACAGTCATGTGACCTTGTTTTACAGTGTCCATTGCTTCGCTTAAAAATGATGACATTTGCTTAAGCCAGGGGACTTTGTGCGATGATCCATAATAATAATATCACTGTTACTTGTTTCATCCAGACCTGGCCATCGAAACTGCTCGATTATGGATGAAACATGTAACAGTGATACCCATTGTCATCGGGGCACTGGGAACTATGTCCAAAAACTTTGCAAAATATTTCAGAAAACTGCAGCTTCCTGCAATAACTCCAGCAATGCTACAAAAAAACTGCGCTACTCGGAACATCTTACATTTTAAGGAGATACCTGGTTGATATCTAGGATGCTGGCAGCAACCCGTGTCAGCCATCAGCGCCAGTCAATTTGACTGAGGCTCACGTCTAATGACGTGGAAGGGACCTTGGAGGTCATCTAGTCCAACCCCCTGCTCAGGCAGGAAACCCTATACCATTTTGGACAAATGGCTGTCCAGTCTCTTCTTAAAAACTTCCAGTGTTGGAGCATTCACAACTTCTGGAGACAAGTCATTCCTCTGATTAATTGTTCTCACTGTCAGGAAGTTTCTCCTTAGTTCTAGGTTGCTTCTCTCCTTGATGAGTTTCCATCCGTTGCTTCTTTGTCCTGCCTTCAGGCGCTTTGGAGAATAGCTTGACTGCCTCTTCTTTGGGGCAGCCCCTGAGATATTGGAAGACTGCTATCATGTCCCCCCTGGTCCTTCTCTTCATTAGACTAGATTTCATTAGACCGATCTAATTAGATTAGATGAGAGATGCCATTGAAGGGGGCACAGGACCTTCACCCTTGACCTAATGCACGGGTGGGCGGGTGGGCAACTGCCCTCATGACCTGTGGACTTCAACTCCCAGAATTCCTGAACCAGCACCATTCAGATTTTCTCATTTCTCATCCAGTACCTCAACCAAACCGGTTAACAACCTCTTGAGTTGATGTGGACTCTCCCGTACAAAATACCATTAGGGTACAAATGGGAGATTCTTTGCAGAAATGGCAACGTGTTCTCTCTCTCTCTCTCTCTCTCTCTCTCTCTCTCTCTCTCTCTCTCTCTCTCTCTCTCTCTCTCTCTCTCTCTCTCTCTCTCTAAACTACACAGACACCAAGGAAAAAGGAGAATCTGGAAAAAGAAAGAGAAATTTCACTCCAACTATCAGATTATCGGGCTTATTTGGCAGTGGTGCAGTGGGAAAAAAAGCCAGCTCATTGAAGGAGACAGAAGGGATTTAAGTATCTGAGATCCAATCTGCTCTATCTGGCTTGGTATTTCCTTCTCACTGCTCCTTCTATTTATTCATTTATTTTTTTCCTAGGTTGGATACTTTGGCGTAAGAAACGGCTCTATAAATCCCTACAGGAATCATGTTTGGTAGGGTAAATCTCCCAGGTAGATATCCCTGAATGATTATCTTACCTGCGGAAGGGAGCTATCATAATTGCCGTATTCACAATATTAACAGATTTTGAGAGCAGATAGGGGGATCCTGTTCCAAGCTGCGACTACTGGATCAAGTGCTAAAAATGATTAAAATAAACTTAGGGGGGAAAAATAATAAAAGAGCTCTTCCCTCACTTAGTGACTAGTTCTCGTCTCCTACTGTTACCATCCAGTACGCTATTAGGACTATAATACACCATTACAAGCGATTAAAAAAAAAATCTATTCTTTATACTCCTAAAATATATTGTATTATAGGAAAGCAATATAAGCTCGGGCAGATTACGTTGACAAAGCTTCCCTGTTAGCTTTGGCGAACAGTCCCCGTCAAAAGATAAAACTTTAAAGCCGGGCTGCATGAAAGAGGCCCTCCGCAAAAATTAAAATTTAAACCGATTTCCAGAGATAAGCCTTCCTCTCGTTTCTTTTTATTATTATTATTTTTCTTTTTTTTAAAAAAAAGATGGAAAAAGTCCATCTCTTCGTTGGAAGTCAGGATTTCGAAAATAAATTCTCTCCCCCCCCCCTTTTTTTTTTTTTTTAAATCTCTTGAGTGATTTTCATTTTTTGCAAGGCTGCTCTGTTGGTGTCCTAGAAAAACGGAGAGTTAAGGCTTTATCAGTTGGTGCCCTGAGGTATGTGGCAAAGAAGCTAAATCCTTGAAGATTAGTGCCAAAAAATAAATAAAAAATAAAAAAAAAAATCCTGTGCAGCACACACTGCAATAAGGGGCTTATAGGACTACTAGTATTAGTTCAGGTGAAAGAAGTATTGCTTATACATAAAACTGGACAAATCCAGGGACAATGTGTTTTTAGTTAGCGGCAAAGGAGTCTGACATTGCTGGACATTGCCACTTTGGGGACTGGGAAGTTTTGTAATCCACTGTAAATATTCTTCTCCCAGTCCAAATGCCCAGCTTGCTCCAGAATTGCATTTCTTTAAATTTTAATCGTAGAGACTTCATGCTCCCTTCACATTAAAAAAAAAACCTTGTCCATTTAAATAGTTAAAACCGTTAATCAGTGGAACAACCTGCCTCCAGAAGTTGTGAATGCTCCAACACTGGAGTCTTTTAAGAAGAGACTGGACAGCCCTTTGCCTGAAATGGTATAGGGTTTCCTGCCTGAGCAGGAGGTTGAACTAGATGACCTCCAAGGTCCCTTTCTATTCTGTTCCATTCCATTCCATACTTTCCATTCTATTCCATTCCATTCCATTCTATTCTGTATTCTATTCCATTCCATACTTTCCTTTCCATTCTATTCCATACTTTCCATTCCATTCTATTCCATTCTATTCTATTCTGTATTCCATTCCATACTTTCCTTTCCATTCTATTCCATACTTTCCATTCCATTCTATTCTATTCTATTCCAATCCATTCTATTCTATTCCATTCCATTCCATTCCATATTTTCCTTTCCATTCCATTCCATTCTATTCTATTCTATTCTATTCTATTCTATTCTATTCTATTCCATTCCATTCCATACTTTCCTTTCCATTCCATTCTATTCCATACTTTCCATTCTATTCTATGCTATTCTATTCCATTCCACTCCACTCCACTCTAAATCACTTCTGGTCTTCTTCATGCATACCCACATTTATATTTCCTTGAATATATAGGTAGTCCTTGACTTACAGCCATTTGATTAATGACTGGTCAAAGGCACTGAAAAAAAGTGATTTGTTTTTCACACTTATGACCATTACAGTATCCCTGTAGTGAATCACTACAGCTGATAAGGTAGTAACCCGATTGTTAAGTGTAATCTGGCTTCTCCATTGATTCTGCTTGTCAGAAGACCGCAAAATACGATCACATGACCCCAGGACACGGCAACCGTCATAAATACAAGCCAGTTGCCAAGCGTCTGAATTTTGATCACGCGATCGTGGGGATGTTGCAAAAGCCGTAACTGTGAAAAATGGTCCTCAGTCACTTTTTTTCAGTGCCGTTGTAGCTTTGAATGGTCGCTAAACACACTGTTATAAGTTGAGAACCACCTGTAGATCTGTTCCTCCCCCCCACACCTCTTCTTTAGACACCTAGAGTCAATTTTGGGAGTTGAAGTCCACAAGTCTTAAAATTGCCAACTTTGGAGACACCCTGCTCTGCACAATTCAACACAGCGTGAACACTTTCCTCTCTAGCAGATACCCTATTTCAGTGATGGCGAGTTCCCAAATTGCAACCCCAAACCCACTTATGCATCATCGGGTGCCGGGTGGGTATGGCCAATGGAGTGGGTGTGGCCCACTGGCTGGGCGTGGCTGCGGTGGTGACGGCAGACTGGGTGGGACTAAAAAGTTCAATCAATCAATTCCAACTTTACAAGATTTTTTTTTCCCCGCGAGAAGTTGAAATTGACTGATTGATTGAACCTTTTTTTTTTTTTGCACAAAGCGGCGGAGGCCTAAAGCGAAAAGGTTTTATAAAACCCAGCTGAAGGCCGAGGACTGGGGCGATGGCGCGCGTGCCCACAGAGGGGGCTCTGAGTGCCGCCTCTGGCACCCGTGCCATAGGTTCGCCACCACTGTCCTATTTTAACACTGGAATATGTTACCTTCAGCAGATCAAAGTGGAACCCGTCATACCTGCCCCATCGCCTGTGATTCCCCGGCTGACGCTGCGAGTGGGTGGCCAGGACAAAATGTAAGTGAGAAATAACCCATTTGATGAACTCTTGGTGGGTGTGGTTTCCTCCGGTGTCTCCTACTTGTGGCGAAATCCATTTAATAGACTATATCGGGGTCTTTAAACTCGGCCCTTTTATGACTTGTGGACGTCAACTCCCAGAATTCCTCAGCCAGGCATGCTGGCTGAGGAATTCTGGGAGTTGACGTTTACAAGTCATAAAAGGGCTGACTTTGAAGACCCCCTGGAGTATTATCATTTTTCCTAATGAATTTATTTCCTGAAAAAACATACACAAGCATTGGTTGCCATGATAATTAGGCTTTTTTTTGTTTTTACTTTTCCAATTAAATAAAGCTTTTATACCCAAGGGCGTAATCCCTGTTTCACGATTGTACGGGCAGATTAAGAATTTTTTGTTTGTTTTCCTGCTCAAGGACAGCAAACAAACCTTAAAAGGCTTAAGTAATGATGCTTCAGAATCAAGGCCCCCTAATCACGTTTAGCTTAAAAATGGAACACCAACTTTGACTATACAACTGGGTTGGCAGCTCGTATGACATCGAACAAAATAGTAACTATTATTTCATGAGAGTTGATCTCCGAAAATGAGACATCGTTTAATAGTATGGTTTGATAAAAGGGCTTAGATTGAATTGTGTACGCATGTAAGCCTTCTTGTACATGCTAATATTATATCTATTTCTGACATTTTATAAGCCCTTGGTTTAGTCGATACTGGCTTCTGAAAAAGATAACAAGTGAACTGTGTAATAGCAATGCAACGTTAGAAATTTGGATTGGATATTTTTTTTCAAATTTATTTATTAAATTTACAGTTGTCAAGCATAGGAAAGCAGGAGTCCAGGCAGTTCACATGAATATATAGGTTTATTGTACACTAAAGCTCTGTATAAGATCTGAACTACTAACGGTGAAGGCGATTGGCAACGAATTCAAGGAGAGCTGAATTTAGATCTCTTGTGGGCACAAAGGGATTCAAGACTGATGACCTGTTTGACCCCCTCTCCCCCTCGGGCTTAGCCTGATCTTCTCCTTCGTCAGGACTGGACAAGTGCCCTTTCACTGTTCCCAAATTCAGGACGAATGTCCCCTTGTTGATAGAAGCCTGTGGCACTTTTGCCACAGTGAGTGGAATTGTGGACTGCTTTCCGTGCTCCTACAGGAAAAGCAGTTTTTGTTAAGCTGCTTTAGGTCCATAGTGTCGAAAAATGTTATAAAATTCACGGAAATAAATACATGAATACAGGTAGTCTGTCAGACCATGCACGGTCTTATTGCGCTGAGGTAACCCAGGAGTAAATACAGTAAACAGTGGTTTGTATTAAATGTGGTTTATATTACACCAGTGGTGGCGAACCTATGGCACGCGTGCCAGAGGCGGCACTCAGAGCCCTCTCTGTGGGCACGCGTGCCATGCCCCAGAGATGGCAACCGTCCCTCTTCAACCAACCGGCCGCTAACTTGCTGAGGTCTCACGTGGCCAGATGCATCCCAGCACAGCTGACTTCCCTCCCCCCCCCGTCCCATCTCTCCTGGCCTCTCATGCTTTCTTTTTCCCGGGCACAACCCACTGCATCGCCTCCTCAGCTGTCGGCCGGCTGTCTAGCTCAGAGGCGGCTCTTCTGAACTGCTGGCAGTGGGCTGCAGAGCCCCAGAATGTGCCGGTCATGGGGCCGTCAGGCTGTGGCTGCTGACAGACGCTGTCGCCCCCCCCCCCATGTGCTTGCTGGCCTCTGTGTGCGGGGGCCAATGGTGTCAGGCAATAGCCGCCCCGGCCCCTACCTCGCCTTGTCCTGCGACAATGGCACCCCCGCCCTGCTCGCCTTGCCTCACCTCACCGTGCAGGACGAGCCTCCTGCCCACTGCCCCACCTGCCAGAGACCCCCTGGATCTCCCCCAACCCTGTCCGGCCCTCACAGGCATCCCTTCCTGCAAGCAACATTGAGGTGACCATGCCCACCTTGGCCACACCCACCTAGTCTGCCATGACCATCATAGCCACGCCCACCCAGTGGGCCCCCCCACACCTGACACTCGGTGATAAATAAGTGGGGTTTGGGTTGCAGTTTGGGCACTCGGTCTCTAAAAGGTTTGCCATCATTGTATTACACTATACCTACAAATATACACTAGAAATAAATACATAACACGTGGTGAAACAGCAAACTCCAACACATAGCAGTTACCGCAGGGAAGAGACGAGAGAGAAAGACTCCAGCAAAGCCTTCCCTTTTGAACTCAGGCGCTTAAAGGGATACACACACTCTACTGCGTCATTCCTACGATTGCATCATCCACCTTCCGTTACATTACCTCATTACATAAGCTGTTCAGCCTTTAAAGCAGTGTTTCTCAACCTTGACAATTTTAAGGCATGTGGACTTCAACTCCCAGAATTCCACAGCCAGCAATGCTGGCTGTGGAATTCTGAGAGTTGAAGTCCACATGCCTTAAAATTGTCAAGGTTGAGAAACACTGCAAAACATTTATCCTGACATAGTCCTTGACTTCGGTTGTTAAGTGAGACATTTGTTAAGTGAGTTTTGCCTCATTTTATGAAATTTCCTGCCACCGTCGTTGAGTGGATCACTGCAGTTGATAAGATAGTAAGATGGTTGTTAAGTGATTCCGGCTTCCCCATTGACTTTGCTTATCCGAAGGTCGCAAATGGGGATCACTGCAACGGTCATACGTATGAGCCAGTTGCCAAGCGTCTGAATTTTGATCACCGGACTGTGGGGATGCTGCCAAGGTGGTCAGTGTGAAAAATGGCCGTGAGTTCAGCGCCGTTGTAACTTCGAACAGTCACTAAGCCAACTGTTGTAAGTCGAGGACTACTTGTAGAGTCCTTGGGTCCCCCGTACAGCGGTACAATCGTCTTTCAAAGCATCTGCAACTCATCCCTGATTTTCAAATCTGTTCAGAGTGTTTATTGCCTGGCGGATAAGCATTGGGTGCCAAAATGAGATCACCACAGGCTCTTGAGTAGGAAGTTGTTTTTGGAGACTTAATCAGAGCATTGTTGAGGTATGGATTGTCTGAAAACTATCTTTGAAAATTTAGGAGCCTTGCAACATTCTTATTCCACACTGGAGGCAATAAGAGGGAGAGACAGTCTGGGAGACAATTCCAGTGTTTCAGTATTAAAAAAAAAAAGCTTTTAAAATGAAAATTTGTCTGATTGGGCATGAGGGATGGAGAAGTTCCCCAATGAAGGAATGATATTAGGACTTTCTGGAAACTCATGGAGACCACCAAGTTAACAGAATAACAGAGTTGGAAGGGACCTTGGAGATCTTCTAGTCCAGCCCCCTGCTCAGGCAGGAGACCCAATACCATTTCAGATAAATGGTTGTCCAGTCTCTTCTTAAAAACCTCCAGTGATGGAGCATCTATAACGGGGGGGGCTCTTCAAACTTGGCCCTGTTATGATTTGTGGACTTCAACTCCCAGAATTCCTCAGCCACCTTGCCTGGCTGAGGACTTCTGGGAGTTGAAGTCCACAAGTCATAAAAGAGCCAAGTTTGAAGACCCCTACTCTGGATCCAAGCCTGCAGTTTCATCAAAATGGCCGACTGAGGAATTCTGGGAGTTGAAGTCCACAAGTCATCAGAGGGCCAAGTTTGAAGACCCCTGGTCTGGATCCAAGCCTGCAGTTTCATCAAAATGGCCGACTGAGGAATTCTGGGAGTTGAAGTCCACAAGTCATAAAAGGGCCAAATTGGAAGACCCCTGATATAGGAGAATGTGGGGCCAGATCAGAGTTTTAGACTAAAATTTAACACCTGAGGGATGACTCACCTCAACAATGTTTATGGCTTTTACGGGTAGTCCTTGACTTATAGTCATTCGTTTAGTGACCATTCAAAGTTGCAACGGCCCTGACAATTGTGACTTGTGTTCACTTTTGACACTTACGGCCGTTGCAGCATCCCCAAGGTCACGTGATCAAAGTTTAGTCGCTTGGCAACTGGCATGTATTTATGACTGATGCATTGTCCCCGGCGTCACGGGATCACCCTTTGTGACCTTCCCAACTGGCTTCCGACAAGCAATGAGGGAAGCCAGGTTTGGTTAACGACCACATGATTCGCTTAGCGACCGCAGTGATTTGTTTCACAACTGTGGCAAGAAAGGTCGTAAAGAGAGCCACAGTTCACTTAACAATTGCCTTGCTTAGTGATGGCTCCATTTTGGATATAAATTGAGGGCTACCTGCTTATTCTTATTGTAAGCATATACAGGTAGTCCTCAACTTATCACAGTTCATTTAGAGTCCGTTCAAAGTCGCAACAGCGCTGGAAAAAGCCACTTAGGACCAGTTTTCACGACGGTCGCAGCATCCCCACGGTCACGTGATCAGAATTCAGATGCTCAGCAATTGGCTCCTATTTATGACGGTCGCAGTGTCCCAGGGTCACGTGATGCTCTTTTGCGACCTTCTGACAAGCAAAGTCAATGGGGAAAGCCAGATTCGCTTAACGACCGTGTTACTAACTGAACAACTGCAATGATTCACTTAACAACGGTGGCAAGGTCGTCCAATGGGGCAAAACTCATTTAACAAATGTTTTACTTAGCGACAGAAATTCTGGGCTCAATTGTGGTCGTAAGTCGAGGATTACCTGTGTGTATAAGCCCCCCTGGTCTTTTGCTTCTTGGGAAGAAGAAAAAAGAACGTCGTTTGAGGAGGGAGGGGGAATAAGAGGAAAAACCCGTTAAATTGTTCCCTTTTCCTCTCTAAATAATACGGAAGAGAAGGAGGTTGAGGGGTTTATGTGTCCCTCCCCAGAAAAATGGGAGTTTAAATTGTTTGCATCAAATCAGTAGAACGAGATAAATGTTTTTGCACCTCCAGTCGACATTTTCTATTAAGGCCCATCAATCCAGACTTGCAGAGTCTTTCCGTAGGGATAAAAATGTGATTATTTTTTTTCCCCCTCTCAGTATTTTTATTTTTAATCCTGTATGTGAGCCAGTTTTTGACTCTCAAGGAACTATCTGGGTAAAATCTGTTTGGTGTCCTGTTTTTGGAAGAGGCATTAACATTAGATTAGGCTTTCCCAACCGGGATGCTTTTTATGAGGCGTGGACTTCAACTCCCAGAATTCCCCCAGCCAGCATGGCTGGCTGGGGGAATTCTGGGAGTTGAAGTCCACACGTCTTGAAGTCGCCAGGGTTGGGAAATCCTGAATTAGAAGATACGCCCAAGACATTTTTGGCACCCATTGTGTCTGCGGTTCCTGTTGTCTGCGGTGGGTTGATTGCTTTATTGTTTGCTGTTGTTATTATTATGTGATTTGATTTATACTCTTTCTGCTTTGGCAACCAGTCATGGGGACATGTTTATGGAGCCTGGTGGTTTGGGAGTTTTCTCATAAGCACTCTGAAAATCTTTACATGGAAAATCAAGTTGCAGCTGCTTTGAAATTCAAAATTTAAAATCTGCTTGACAGTTTAAGCCTGGACATGTGGAAGAGAAAGCCTGTGGAATCTTTTTCCCTCCATTTTCTCCAGGTCTCATTAATCCCATTGACACCTGAATTATATCAAAACCTTTTCTCTTCCTGTATTGTCCAGTATCTGTACTGCCCAATATATGTTCAAAAGTGAGTATGTGACTTGTTTCTGAAAAGCCTGGCCTTCCTTGTCAAACGAAACATCTTTACAGATAGTCCTTATTCATTTAACGACCCTTCGGAATTACAACGGTACTGAATGAAAGTGACTTACGACTATTTTTCGCACTTAACGACTGTTGCAGCCTCCCCATGTTCACGTGATTTGCATTCGGACGCTTGGCAACTGTCTCACATTTATGATGGTCGCAGCATCCCCGGGTCACGTGATCCCGTTTTGCGACCTTCTGACAAAGTCCACGGGGAAGCCAGGTTCACTTAACAACCGTGTTGCTGCAGTGATTCACTTAAGAACAGTGGCAAGAAAGATCCTAAAATGGGGCCAAACTCACTTAAGAACTGTCTCGTTTAGCGAGATAAATTTTGGGCTCAGTTCTGGTTGTAAGTCGAGGACTACCTGTATTGCATAACAGACATTATTGAGCAAACGTAACTCTTAGGCAATAAACGTCTGTTTATTTCTTTAGTTAATTTGAATCAATATTCAGGCAGTGAAGTTATGTGCTAATTATCTTTAATATGAGCATTTGTATACATTATAAAAGTTTTGTGTGCAATGTTTGGGAAACACACTCTTCCTCCTTTTCAGTGACTCTGCCAAGATATGGCAGATTGTACATACATACATACATACATACATACATACATACATACATACATATATATTAGTTGACAAAGATAGATAGATAGATAGATAGATAGATAGATAGATAGATAGATAGATAGATAGATAGATAGGAGGGAGGGTGAGAGGGAGGAAGAGAGAGAGAGAGGAGGGAGGGTGAGAGGGAGAGAGGGAGGGAGGGAGAAGATAGATATAGATAGATAGATAGATAGATAGATAGATAGATAGATAGATAGATAGATAGATAGATAGATAGATAGGGTGAGAGGGAGGGAGGGAGGGAGGGAGATAGATAGATAGATAGATAGATAGATAGATAGATAGATAGATAGATAGATAGATAGATAGATAGATAGATAGATAGATAGATAGATAGGGTGAGAGGGAGGGTGAGAGGGAAGATAGATAGATAGATAGATAGATAGATAGATAGATAGATAGATAGATAGATAGATAGATAGATAGATAGATAGATAGATAGATAGATAGATAGATAGATAGATAGGAGGGAGGGTGAGAGGGAGGGAGGTAGATAGATATAGATAGAGAGGAAGATAGATAGATAGACAGACAGACAGACAGACAGACAGAGACAGGTGAGTGGGTGGGTGGATGGATGGACAGATAGACATAAATACATAGATATAGATATAGCTATGTATCAACTAATTTAAATATATATTCCAGTCAGATGGATTGGATTGTCTAGTCTGGTCCTTTTATATCTAAAACAAGTGTAATAAGATCTATGGGAAGTTTTAAATTTCAAACGCTAGTTTCTTGCAAGTGCTCTGACTTCACAATAAAACCAAGTGGAAAGTAGATTATAATCACAGAAACTCTGGCTTTGTAGTAAACAAGTACAGCAGTACTTGCATAAATGCCACATTAGAAGACAGTGGATTCCATTCGAATGTAATTAGATCTAAATTTGTTCTATGAATGAAAAAAGGTCAACAACAAATCTGTTTTATCTCCAGTTCAAGCTTCAATAATTGCTTTTTTAAAAAAAAATTGTAATAAAAGATCATATGCTTAATGGATTGAGAATTTTGGTCTACCAAGTTTCTAGAGAATCTGCAGCTATTTTAATATGATTAGAAGGATCTGCTGGTACTGGGAATGCTGTTGTTATTAAATCACCAGATTACTATACTGCGATTTAGAGTCTAAAGGGAAACATTTATGATTAATTACCTAGAACAGGGCTTTTCAACCACTGGTACGAGTACCACCTGTGGTACATTGGCACCTGGCAGGTGGTACGCGATCATCCTAGAAAAGAGGTAGCAGGGGAGGAGAATGAGCTGAACCGGTGGCAGCACCGCACAAGCCTGAGCGAGAGACGGCTGGAGCTGCAGGGCTGTCAGGGCTCAGCGGAAGTGCCAGGATCAGCGCTTCTTCGGGGCTGTCAGGGCTCAGTGGAAGCGACAGGATCAGCGCCAGGCTCCAGCTGGGGTTCAGCACTGATCTTGGCGCTTCTGCTGAGCCCAGAAGAAGCGCCAATCAGCTGGAATGTTGCAGCATCTCCAGGGTCTTGTGATTTATATTCAGATGCTTGGCAACTGATTCATATTTATGACGGTCACAGTGTTCCAGGGTCATGTGAAGTGACCAAAACCTGCTGCAACCACCCAGCAGACGGGGGGGGGGGGAATAAAAACCAAACGCCCCCCACCCCACCCCCGCTGCCAATCCTCAACAGAAATGCTTACAACAATGAAAACCTTGGACAGGAGGAAGAATGCCACCGGGCGGGCAGGCAGGTGTCTTGCTCGGCTGTAGCTTGGGGGGCACTTTTTTCAGTGCCATTGTAACTTTGAACAGTCACTAAGCGAACTGTTGTAAGTCGAGGACTACCTGTACTTTATCACTTTTTTCCTTTTTGGGGGGGGGGTGTCATCAAGTTTTTGACACCTTGCTAGGCGACTGGTGGTACTCGGATATTGCCATATCCTAAAAGTGGTACAATGGGTGAAAAGGTTGAAAAGCCCTGACCTAGAAAAAGCTGGTATAGTACCTCCAGTTGCCAGTAGGATTTGAGCACCTTGTCTGCAGTGTTTTTCCAAATGGGTTATCGCATTTATTGACTGATAAATTCCCTTTGCTTAATGAGATTGTCTAAAATGTCTGTTCATGAAACTGTTTGGTAGGCTGTCACCGGTGACTGGATTCATGCAAAAAGTTTTGAACAAGTCACTCTGAACAATCCTTCAGAGGACTCCAGCTTCAAAATAAATTAACTGTAAAATTAATTAATTAATTAATTGGGCCCGTTCTTGCTTAATTGAACGATTAGAATGTAGAGATTGCAGTTTAACTCGTAATAGTGTGAAGAACGCCCCCTGTAGCATATACAGAGGTTGAGACCAATCATTTATATTTGACTGTTACACGATGGTGTCTGTAGTTATATGGTGACTTTGGGGCAGTCCCTCTCTCTCTCTCTCTCCTAGCCCAGTCTCTCTTTTTTTATTAAAAATTTTTATTTTTTAAAACATACAATCATTTATAAAAATGCAATAAAATTTTAAAGTAGAAACCCCCCCCCTTACCCTCCCTCCCACCCCCAACCCCCCTCCCTTCACTTCCCAGAGCAGAATACAGGGTTAATAATAAGAAAAAAAATTATAATAATTAAGAAAAAAGAAAAAAAAAGAGAAGAAAAAAAATATCATAATTAACCTTTAACTCCATAACCTATAAAACAATTCTCTATAATATTTAATATTCACTCATAAAATAAATGAAACTTTTTAATTCCATACTTTTTCTGAATATAATCTATCCACCTTCCCCATACAGTAATATATCTTTCTTGTGTATGATCCTTTAAATAAGCAGAAATTTTTGCCATTTCTGCAAAAGTAGATACTTTAAATATCCATTCTTCTAAAGTAGGCAAGGAATCTTTCTTCCAATATAAACCTACTAGTAACCTTGCTGCAGTTAATAAATTCAACATCAAAGTAGTTTCTTTTTCATTTAAGTCAACAAAAATACCAAGTAAAAATAGTTGAGGAGTAAACTTTATCTTTTTTCTAAAAATCTTTTGAATGTTCCACCAAATCATAATCCAAAAAGCCTTTACTTTTTTACAATTCCACCAAATATGAAAGTATGTCGCATCATTATTGCCACATCTCCAACATTTGGGCTGTATGTTGGAATACATACAAGATAATTTTTTAGGATCTAAATGCCATCTATAAAACATTTTATAAAAATTTTCTCTCAAATTTTGAGCTTGTGTAAATTTAACATTTCTTATCCAAATTGTCTCCCATAAATCCAATGAGATCGGCTCCTGTATATTCTGAGCCCATTTAATCATACAGTCTTTAACCAATTCTGTTTCCGAATCTAACTCTAATAAAACATTGTATATTCTTTTTATATGAGCCGGACTTTGGTTTTTAATCTGAATGACCAATTGTCTATCTTCTAGTGTTATTCCCTCTTTCTTGTCTACAGTCCATCTATCCATTATTTGTAAATATTGAAACCATGACTGTAGAATATTTTGCTGCCTTAATACGTCTAGGGATTTCAAATGCCAATTCGAACCAGAGCAAATTAACAATTCTTTATACGAGATTTTGTCAAAATTTGTCCCCTTAGAAGTTCCCTCAATTGCATGTCTGGGAATCCCCCAGATAGGTATTTTATAATTTAATCTATAATAATACTTCTTCCAAACACGAAGTAAGGCATTCCTCAAAATATGTGATTTAAAAGTCCGATCAACTTTCTTATTAAAAATTAAATATGCATGCCAACCATATATTAAATCCCAACCTTCCAGAAAAAGAATATCCATATTTGTTAAATTAAGCCAATCACTTAACCAAGTTAGGGCGGCTGCATCATAATATAATTTCAAATTAGGTGCCTTAAGTCCCCCTCTTTCTCGCTAGCCCATTCTCTCTTGTTGTGGGGAAAATATGAGGAGGAAGGAGTATTAGGTATGTCCATCGCCTTATGTAATTTATAAACCGCAGTAAAGGTGAGACAAAAATCAAGTAGATAAATATAATGCTGTTAAAAAAAAGAAAGATCCCTAAATCTGGAAGTTTTAAAAACACTGGAAGTTTTTAAGAAGTGATTGGACAACCATTTGTCTGAAATGGTATAGTGTTTCCTGCCTGAGCAGGGGGTTGAATTAGAATGGGAATGGAATGGAATGGAATGGAATTGGAATAGAATAGAATAGAATAGAATAGAATAGAATAGAATAGAATAGAAAATATGGAATAGAATAGAATAGAATAGAATAGAATAGAATAGAATAGAATAGACAGAGTTGGAAGGGACCTTGGAGGTCTTCTAGTCCAACCCCCTGCTCAGGCAGGAAACCCTGTACCATTTCAGACAAATGGCTGTCCAATCTCTTCTTAAAAACTTCCAGTGTTGGAGCATTCACAACTTCTGAAGGGAGGCTGTTTCACTGGTTAATTGTTCTCACTGTCAGGAAATGTCTAATTTTTATTATTATGGCTCGTTGCACAACCAGCCAGATGTTCAGACTGCGTTTGGCACTTTTATGCACCTGTCAAGTCTTTCCAAGATCTGAGATAAGCAGATGTGGATGTTTGATGGTGTTAGAGGTCTCTTGCAGGATGTAAGCTGTTCTCATTTGCAGTTGATTTTGCAACTGATTTTGTCAAATCCGATGGTGTTCAGGAGGTGCTCCAGATGTTTTGGGATTGCACCCACAGTCGTTCTGTTTCTATTTGCAGGTCTTTGTGTTGTGCGGTTTTCTCTAGTTCTTTCTCTTCTATTCTCCTGTCTCCACCAACCTAGAGACCTGGAATTTTCTGGTGGTCTCTGATCCAGATATTAACCTGGTCCAACGAGGGCTTTGTGGGTGACTGACATCTCTCTTCAACAGCACTCCCCAAACGTGCTGTGGAAACATTTGAGTCCTGCCCAGACTCTTTGGAGTCTGTGCCATGCAAAAAAGGAAGCAAATCGTGAAGGAAGTGACTTCTCACCACAATCCAAAATGTCCCTGTGTGTTTCCACTTTGTTCCCATGGCAGCCAGTTGGTGGAAAGAGAAGGAAGGAAAAAAGTTCAGACACTGTGCCGTTTCAGGGCTGCTCTTGGGTTTTTAAAAACCCTCCAAATTACTTACCAGCTCACCTTACCTCTGGGCTTTTGGTGGGACAATAACCCCCTTCTGAAAAGGGTAAAGAAGACAGCCATTGTGCAGCTTCTTTTCAACTCGGCCTTGCCATTTAACGACCAGGTATTCAGACTTTGGTCATTTAGATCCCTGGTTTCCTAGTGTTTGCCCACAATAGCCAAATAATGGGGCTCATTAAGTTCCCTGTATAGGCCTATCCAAATTGTGTTTGCTCCTAACCTTGGCACTCTCTCTGTGTGGCTGGAGAAGGATGGCTGGCTCCTTTATTGTGGGATAGCGTTACAGGCCCAGCCGCTCACCGCCCGCTCCATTTCGTGCCCCGTTTGTGGCGGGGAAGCCGGTAAAGGGATCCTGATTGGAGATCCTCTTCCTCCCTTTTAGGAGGATGAATCGGACCAGTGTTCAGGCAGCTAGGGCCCCGTGACCAAATCTTCCCCCACTTGTAATGCAAGTGGGAGAAGTCTATTGTGGATGCAGCTGTGGTCAAGTCTTAGTTACCTGGCCAGGCTCTGTCTATTCAGCAGGCGGGCTCCGGACGAGGCTTTGACTGTGCTATGAAATCAGAAGATGGGGAGCAGTTGATTTGAGGGGGGGGAAATAAAAGGTAGCAGCTGTAAGGGAGAGAGGGGTGAGGCCAAGCTAGCCATAGCCCCACCTTTCTGTGCCAAGGGCCAAAGGGTGAAGCCAGCGATTGGACAAAAGGAGCACTTAGCAGGGAACGGTCACTGATTAAGGATCAGGATCACAGCACTGAAACGTTAATGGGTCTTTTTATGATCCCTTTCCAGAACCCAGAAAAGAGAAGAGAGCAGCTCTTAATTGAAATTGTCCGTTCGGGCTGCCATTTTGGAGAGGTGGGGTGCAGATGAGATGTTACGGATTGATTGAAATTAAGCAAACATACATTCTGTCCTTGGAGCATTTCCAAGGCAGAAAGATAGAAAGATAGAAAGGTAGGTAGGTAGGTAGGTAGGTAGGTAGGTAGGTAGGTAGGTAGGTAGGTAAGTAGGTGGGAGGGAGGGAGACACAGACAGACAGACAGACAGACAGACAGATAGGAGGGAGGGTGAGAGAGAGGGAGATAGATAGATAGATAGATAGATAGATAGATAGATAGATAGATAGATAGATAGATAGATAGATAGAGTGAGTGGGAGGGAGGGAGGGAGGGAGGGAGGGAGGGAGGGAAGAAGAGAGGTAGGTAGGTAGGTAGGTAGATAGATAGATAGATAGATAGATAGATAGATAGATAGATAGATAGATAGATAGATAGATAGTAGATAGGTAGGTAGGTAGATAGATAGATAGATAGATAGATAGATAGATAGATAGATAGATAGATAGATAGATAGATAGAGATAGAGTGAGAGGGAGGGAGGAAGAGAGATAGGTAGGTAGGTAGGTAGGTAGGTAGGTAGATAGATAAATAGATAGATAGATAGATAGATAGATAGATAGATAGATAGATAGATAGATAGAGATAGAGTGAGAGGGAGGGAGGAAGAGAGATAGGTAGGTAGGTAGGTAGGTAGGTAGGTAGATAGATAGATAGATAGATAGATAGATAGATAGATAGATAGATAGATAGATAGATAGATAGATAGATAGATGGATGAACACCTGAACATCTGTAAGTCCTTGACTTACAACCATTCCTTTAGTGACTGTTCAGAGTTACAATGGCAGTGAAAAAAGTAATATGACTGGTTTTCACACTTAAGAACCATCTGCAGCATCCCCGTGGTCACCTGATCAAAATTTGGCTGCTTGGCACCTGACTCACATTTATGACAGTCGCAGCGTCCCAGAGTCACGTGATCCCCTTTTGCGACCTCCTGACAAGCAAAGCCAATTTGAGGAAGCCAGATTCGCTTAACAAACGTGTTCCTAATTTGACAACTGCAGCGATCCACTTAGCAGCGCTGGCAAGGAAAGTTGTAAAATGGGGCAGAAGTCACTTAACAACTGTCTGACATAGCCACAGAAATTTTGGGCTGAGTTGTGATCGTAAGTCGAGACTACCTAGGTATGAAAAACCCGAGAAACAAAATTGTCTTCCACGGCACGACAAAATGCCCCCAAATCAGGGCAAAGCAGGTCCACTGTTAAAATTTCTCCCCTGCAAGAGGCAGTTGGGCTCCAGCTGCTGCTGATCACTCCCTCCTCCCTCCTAGTCATGTGATTCATAGCATGACTGGCTGGGGATTTCTGGGAATTGAAGTCCACATGTCTTTAAGCCACCTAGGTTGAGAAACACTGCTCGGCGTGGTTTTCCGCCCTTGTTTTTCAAGCACAGGTATCTGTCAGATGTATTTAGACACTCCGAGAGCAAAGCAAGTGGTTTTCCTTGAGTAAGCATCATTTCTCAAACAGGAACCAGCATCTGATTTGATTCCCCCCCCCCCTCTCTCTCTCTGTCTCTCTCTCTCTCTCTTTCTGTCTCTCTGTCTCTGTCTTTCTCTGTGTGTGTCTCTCTCTTTCTCTTTCTCTCTCTCTGTATCTCTCTCTCTGTCTCTGTGTGTGTGTGTGTGTGTTTCTCTGTGTGTGTGTCTCTGTGTGTGTGTGTCTCTCTCTCTTTCTGTGTTTCTCTTTCTGTTTCTCTCTCTCTCTGTCTCTTTCTCTCTGTGTGTCTCTCTCTGTCTCTCTCTCTCTCTCTCTCTTTCTCTCTCTGTCTCCCTCTCTCTCTTTCTCTGTCTCTCTCTTTCGCTCTCTGTCTCTCTCTCTGTGTCTCTCTCTCTCTGTCTCTTTCTGTGTGTGTCTCTCTCTGTCTCTCTGTCTCTTTCTCTTTCTGTCTCTCTTTCTCTCTGCGTCTCTCTCTCTTTCTCTCTCTGTCTCTCTCTCTTTCTGTCTCTTTCTCTCTGCGTCTCTCTCTCTTTCTCTCTCTGTCTCTCTTTCTCTGTCTCTCTCTTTCTCTGTCTCTCTCTTTCGCTCTCTGTCTCTCTCTGTGTGTCTCTGTCTCTCTCTCTCTCTGTGTGTGTCTCTGTCTCTGTCTCTTTCTCTCTCTGTCTCTCTCTCTTTCTGTCTCTCTCTTTCTCTGTCTCTCTCTTTCGCTCTCTGTCTCTCTCTGTGTGTCTCTGTCTCTCTCTCTCTGTGTGTCTCTTTCTGTGTGTGTCTCTGTCTCTGTCTCTTTCTCTCTCTGTCTCTCTCTCTTTCTGTCTCTTTCTCTCTGAGTCTCTCTCTTTCTCTCTCTCTCTCTCTCTCTCTCTCTCTCTCTCTCACACACACACACACACACACACACACACACACACACACACACGTTATAGCTGCCTGTAAAGGCCTTCAGAAAAGGAACTTAAGTAACAGATTAACACAATAATAGACTTAGAAGGGACCTTGGAAATTTCCTAGTCTAAGCCCTGCTCAAGAAGAAAACCCTGTACTATTCCAGACCAATAGTTGTCCAGTCTCTTCTTAAAAACCTCCAGTGATGAAGCTCCCACAACTTCTGAAGGCAGCTTCTGTTTCACTGGTTGAGTGTTCTCACTGTCAGAGGATTTCTCCTTATTTCTGGGTTGAATCTCTCCTTGATCAGTTTCCATCCATTATTCCTTGTCTGTCCTTCAGGTAGTTTGGAGAATAGCTTGACTCCCTCTTCTTTGGGGCAGCCCCTGAGATATTGGAACACTGCTATCACATCCCCCCTCGTCCTTCTCTTCATTAAATTAGACATCCCCAATTCCAGCAACCGTTCTTCATATATTTTAGCCTCCAGCCCCCTAATCAGCCTTGTTGCTCTTTTCTGGACTTTTTCCATTGTATTGATCTACAGAAACTTTTCATTGATCTACAGAAACATTATACAGGTAATTCTTGACTTACAACAGCTCATTTAGTGACCATTTAACGTTACAACGGCATTGAAAAAAGTGACTTATGACTATTTTTCACACTTACGACCATTGCAGCATGTCCGTGGTCACATGATCAAAATTCAGACACTTGGCAACTGGCATGTACCTATGACGGTTGCCATGTCCCCGGGGATCGTGTGATCCCCGTTTGCAACTTTCTGACAAGCAAAGTCCACAGATTCCGTTAGCAACCGTGTTCCTAACTTAACAACTACAATGATGGACTTACCACCTGGGGCAAGAAAGGTCGTAAAGTGGGGCGAAATTCACTTAAATGTTTCACTTAGCAACCTAAATGTTGGGCTCAGTTGTGCTAAGTTGAGGACGACCTGTGTTGACGTTGTTATTGTCAGTACACTACAGTACACTGTATCGTATTGATCTTTGGAAGCGGTGTCAACAGCCAGTGGGACCCATCAAAAACTAGCAATCAAATCAACCTCCTTTCAGAGTCTGCCTTTTCAGTTCCGTTGCTAATTCCCTGGGCTAAATATATTTTCTGGAGAGAAGTCGTTCGCTAAATTAAAGTTTTCTTCTTGAGGGTGTACTAAAAGCTGGAGTCACGCAAGCAAAGTGTGTTTTTGCTTTTCCTTCGTGATTAATCCCCCCAAGATAGAAATAGCGGGTGTTTCCATGATATGCCTATATTTCTAGAGGGCAGGCATATTTTTAATACACACACACACAAACACACACAGAGACACAAACACACATACACAGAAAGAGAGAGCTTGTCTTTACGGTTCCTTTTCTGCTTTGGAAAGCCATGTACACCTGAAAGGGTGAGCTGGAAGGAGAAGAGGCAGGCATCACGAATTGCCTCAAAGTTGTTGAAAACGCAACTTTTCCGAGTTGTAGAGGGTAAACAAGGAAGAGGAAAAATGCTAAGAAGATGGCATTGGGTGGTGAGAGCGACAGGCACAACTAGCCTCTTTTTCTACCTAGTGCTTAGAACAAGGGTCTTCCAACTTGGCCCTTTTATGACTTGTGGACTTCAACTCCCAGAATTCCTCAGCCAGCATGCCTGAGAACAGCTGGTCTACCTCCTCTCCCTTCTCCCCTCCCCTCTCCCCTTTCCTCTCCTCTCTTCTCCTCTCCCCTCCTCTCCCTTCTCCATTCTCTCCCCCCTCCTCTCTCCTCCTCTTCTCTCCCCTCTCCTCCCCTCTCCTCTCTTCCCCTCCCCTCTCCCCTCTCTCCTCCTCCCCTTTCTCCTCTCTTCTCCCCTCCTCTCCCTTTTCTCCCCTCTCCTCTCCCCTCCTCTCTTTCTTCTCCCCTCCCTCTCCTCTCCCCTCCTCCCCTCTCTCCTCTCCCCTACTTTCCCCTCTCCTCCCCTCCCCTCCCCTCCTCTCCCTTCTCTCCCCTCTCCTCTCCCCTCTCCTCTTCCCTCCCTTCCCTCTCCTCATCCCCTTTCTCCTTTCTTCCCTCCTCTCCCCTCCCCTCTCTCCTCTCCTCTCCCTTCTCCTCCCCTGCCCTCCCCTCTCCCCTCCTCTCTCCTCTCCTTTCCATCCTTCCTTCCTTTCTCCCTCTTTTTTCTTTTCTTTCCTCCCAATAGTCCTGGCAATAAATTATGCTTTGGGGGATAAACATGCCTTTTCCAGAAAGATTTAAATGGCCACCCTCCCAGCTTTTTCCTAAAGGCACCTTAAAAATCTAAGCATGAGAAGCGGTCCCAGCCTTCCTTGAGGTTCCCTTCCCTCCTTTTAATTACAGGAGCCGCCACCCCAATTATTCCACCGGGTTGTATTAGGTGGGGAGCAGAAGCCAAAATTATCTTCATTTTGCTGTTGGGCCACACACTCCAAAGAGTGACTCCCAAAAGGAAGCCATGAAGAGGTTTGAGTCATTAGGAAGAAAAGACCAGTTGCCAGATGTGAGCTCCTTTGATTCTGTTCTCTGTTGCACAAGAGCGATGGAGGTGTGGGGGTAATTGTGCACATCTCAATTAAAAAACAAAAGTGAGAAAACTCCCAACAGGGTTTTGACACAGCCCTGCCCAAACAGGGCTCCACATACAAACCAGCAGGAGAAAAACAAAAACTTACTTTGCCTCCACCACAGAGCTGAAGGTGGAGGCCTCTTTTGGGCTTTCTTATTGCACAGAAAACAAGCTCTCTTTCCCTCTCACCAGTTTCCTTCCTTCCTTCCTTCCTTCCTTCCTTCCTTCCTTCCTTCCTTCCTTCCTTCCTTCCTTCCTTCCCCCTTCCTTCCTTCCTTCCCTTCCTTCCTTCCTTCCTTCCTTCGGAGCTAACATTAAAACAACTAAAGAAATAAATAATAAAAATCTAACCTATCTTCCTTCCTTCCTTCCTTCCTTCCTTCCTTCCTTCCTTCGGAGCTAACATTAAAGCAACTAAAGAAATAAATAATAATAATCTAACCTTCCTTCTTTCTTTCCTTTCTTCCTTCCTTCTTTCCTTCCTTCCCTCTTTCCCTCCCTCCCTCCTTCCTTCCTTCCTTCCTTCCTGTCTTCAGAGCTAACATTAAAACAACTAAAGAAATAAATAATAGAAATCTAACCTTCCTTCCTTCCTTCTTTCTTTCTTTCTTTCTTTCTTTCTTTCTTTCTTTCTTTCTTTCTTTCCTTTCCTTTCCTTTCCTTCGCTTCCTTCCTTTGCTTGCTTCCCTTCCTTCCTTCCTTCCTTCCTTCCTTCCTTCCTTCCTTCCTTCCTTCCTTCCTTAGTCTTTTTGCTAGATTTGTGGTAAGGAAAATGAAGATAATTGAATGGAAGAGTGAGTTTAAGTGAGATGAAGGAGCAATTCAGAGGAAAATATACAAATCTGTCTTGGGAATTAACATTGTATGCGAATTTTTTTCTTTCTCAAATAAACAAAAATGGAAGTAACCACCTGCCATTTTGATCTACAGATTGATTTTTTTTGGAAGGATACTAATCAACCTGATGTTATTAGACAATACATTTTAGTACTTTAAAAAAAAAAAAATAACCATCTCTACATAAATTTCAGTTCCATATATGTGGTTTTAATTGACATATCATTTGTAGATTTTTCTTTTCAGTCTGGCAAT
Organism: Crotalus tigris; assembly: GCF_016545835.1. NCBI lineage: Eukaryota > Metazoa > Chordata > Lepidosauria > Squamata > Viperidae > Crotalus > Crotalus tigris. The sequence goes on from NW_024098373.1 coordinate 1,207,144, forward strand.
GGTTTAGTTTACACGGAGTTAGTAATTTTTAAAGATCTACCATCTTATCTGTAATTGATCCAAGGGAAAAAAAGGCATTCACATATACTCACTGCATGTTTGAAGTAAGAACAAAACAGAAAGAAAGTAATTTTGATTCCTTCCATCGAAACAGGTACATATGACTGCGTATACATCTGATTGCATTGACTCATTATATTAGTTCTCCTTTTTTAAAAATATAATATAAACAGATTATCTTGTTCCGCAGCAGGATGAAGCTTATTCTCAAGGAAATGTATTTAATATCAAGCCTTTAACTTCTATTTCTCTAGTTATGATTATGCTAGGTTTTAACTGACTTCTAAATGCACAATTGCTAATATTTAGAACAGTGGTTCTCAACCTGTGGGTCGTGACCCCATTTGGGGTCGAACGACCATTTCACGGGGGTCGCCAAACAACGCAGTCCGCCATTTTTTTCCCCTTTTCCTTAGCTGTGCTACTCCCTTTTATTCTATTGGCTTTTGAAAGCCAATAGAATAGACTCTCTTGAATAGAGTCTAATTCTATTGGCTTTCAAAAGCCAATAGGAATTGTCCAGGCTGTCTCTGCCCTGCTGAGCCCGCCAAAAGTCCCATTCTGCAAGCGGTGCTGCACCAGTTGAGTAATCCTCGACTTACGACCGGTTGAGTAGTCCTCGACTTACGACCGGTTGGGGGTCGCGGCATTAAAAAGGTTGAGAACCACTGATTTAGAGTGTCTTTTTAAAGCACGTTTGGCAGCTTTTTTTTCCTCTTCTGGTCTACTGTATAGCTGTAGGTGTTGTGATTGTTGTTGTTGTTGTTGTTTTACCATTCAGCATGAAGTTTGAAATGTCTAGAACGGGTGGGGAACCTTGGCCCTTTTATGACTGGTGGACTTCAACTCCCAGAATTCCTGAGCCAGCATGGCTCAGTATGGAAACCTCTCCATTTCTCCTCAGCTTGGCTGGCTCAGGAATTCTGGGAGTTGAAGTCCACCAGTCATAAAAGAGCCAAGGTTGCCTACCCCTGGGCTAAGCCCTCCTGTTCTAAGCAGTGAGCCTCCTAGTCTAGAGTTAGGCAACCTTGGCTCTTTTATGACTCGTGGACTTCAACTCCCAGAATTCCTGAGCCAGCATGGAAACCTCTCCCTTTCTCCTCAGCATGGCTGATCAATAGGCTTCTTCCAGGTCTAGTGGTTAAGGCATCAAGCTAGAAACTGGGCAATTGTGAATTCTAGTCCCACCTTAGGCATGAAAGTCATCTTGATATCCATCACTAGGAGACTGTGAGTTCTAGTCCCGCCTTAAGCATGAAAGCCGGCTAAGTGTCATTGACCAATCACTAGGAGACTGTGAGTTCTAGTCCCGCTTTAGGCATGAAAGCCAGCTGGGTGATCTTAAGCCAGTCCCACTCTCTCAGCCCAACTCACTTTACAGGAGTTGTGGAGAAAATAGGAAGAAAAAGGAGGATTTAGATATATGTTTACAAAAATAATAAATGAAATAAATAATAATGCTTGAAATATTAATTAAATAGTATTTAAGCCCTGCCGGTCTAATAAAATCCAAGACTTCTTTTAAATTTAGGATCTCCATGAACAGTTTCTCCAGCTAGTCACTTCTGTGCCTTATAGGCTATTAAAATGCATCATATCCAAATATTTTCCTCTGAAGTTTTTTTTTTCCCTTTTGGGCTGCTACGGTTTCAACATCCGGCCTGTTCGTACAAGACCCCAACACATGACACAAGAGCCTCCTGCGTTTGTAGCTTTTGATAGCATCGGTCCTCTTATCTTAACATGCCTCTGATGAAATGGGCATAAATTCATCCCCGGTTTTATAGTATGCGGTGCGATGCCTTTTACCTTCAGCAAAGGTATAAAAAAAAAACAAATTTAAGGATATCTTTGTTTTTTTTCCTCCTACAGCGTAAAAAGGATTTTGTTTGCGTATATTCCCTTTTGTTTCTTTGCATGATGAAGCCAGACAAAAGCAACACTTCGACCAGATACCTTAGTATCTCTTCTGAAACCATTCCAATGTTAATGTTTTAATTTTAACACTGAACTATTTAATACTTTTAACCATCTCTGTATTGTTGTTTGTGGTGCTGTAAGCCACCCATTAATGTTTGTCAGTGTGGTAGGTGACGTATAACTTTAATAAATAATGAATAGAACAATCAAGGAAGGAGAATATGTGTAGCTCATGGCTGAAATGGGGGGTCCTTGGTGCTCTCTGAGCTTGCTTGTTTTCTTGGATAGGTTTCATTAACCTAACTAGATAATGCTAACTAATGCACTGATTATGTTACCCAATTAGGGTAAAGAAACGTCTGCAAGAAAACAAACAAGCTCAGAGAGCACCAAGGACCCCTCAAATAAAAAAACATTTTTGTTTGTTGTTCCATAAACCTTATTATTGTAGGACTATACCGGGGTAGGCAACCTTGGCTCTTTTATGACTGGTGGACTTCAACTCCCAGAATTCCTGAGCCAGCCGTGCTGAGGGGAAAGGGAGAGGTTTCCAAGCTGAGCCATGCTGGCTCAGGAATTCTGGGAGTTGAAGTCCACCAGTCATAAAAGAGCCAAGGTTGCCTACCCCTGGACTATACAATATACAACTATACAGTTGTTGTTTTTTAATAATCTTTTCTAAGCTTTTTCCAACTTACTGCTTTCCAAATATGTTAGATTACAGTTCCCAGAATTCTCGTCAGTTTAGCCCAGTGTTTCTCGATTTTTGCAAGAGGAAGGACTTCAACTTCCAGAATTCTTTCAATGCAGTGCCCTCTAGTGAATACATTTTACAGCAGTGGTTCTCAACCTTTCTAATGCCGTGACCCCATAATACAGTTCCCCATGTTGTGGTGACCCCCAACTATTTATACATCATCAGGTGCCAGGGGCGTGGCCAAAGAAAAGGGGAAAAAATGGCGGACAGCCTTGTTTGGTGACCCCCGTGAAATGGTCGTTCGACCCCAAATGAGGTCCCGACCCACAGGTTGAGAACCACTGTTTTACAAGGATACTCTCCGTAGAAATAGGGGATCAGGTCAAAAAAGTGTGAATTCTGCACTATTAAAGCTTGTAATCATCCCTCAATCCTGTGTGTAAAAAATAGCAGCGTTGGAAGGTCCTTAGAGGTCTTCTAGTCCAGCCCCCTGCTCAGGCAGGAGTCCCTACGTCATTTCAGACAAATAGTTATCCAATATCTTTGAATATCTGTATATGATCTGTTTAACTAATGTTACTACAAGAGGTTAGGCTGCATTAACAGAGGGATAGAATCAAGATCACATGAGGTGTTAATACCACTTTACAAGGCCTTGGTAAGGCCACATTTGGAATACGGCATCCAGTTTTAGTCTCCACGATGTAAAAAAGATGTCGAGACTCTAGAAAGAGTGCAGAGAACAGAAACAAAGATGATCAGGGGATTGGAGGCTAAAACATATCAAGAACGGTTGCTGGAATTGGGTACGTCTAGTTTAACGAAGAGAAGGACAAGGAGGGACAGGATAGCACTGTCCCAGTATCTCAGGGGCTGCCCCAAAGAAGAGGGAGTCAAGCTATTCTCCAAAGCGCCTGAAGGCAGGACAAGAAGCAACGGATGGAAACTCATCAAGCAGAGAAGCAACCTAGAACTAAGGAGAAACTTCCTGACAGTTAGAACAATTAACCAGTGGAACAACCTACCTCCAGAAGCTGTGAATGTTCCAACACTGGAGGCTTTTAAGAAGAGACTAGACAGCCATGTGTCTGAAATGGTATAGGGTTTCCTGCCAGAGCAGGGGGTTAGACTAGATGACCTCCCTTCCCTTCCAACTTATTATTATTATTTATGGATCATCGCACAGTCAGCCAGATGTTCAGACTGGATTTGGCATTTTGTCTACCTATCGAGTCCTTACCCAGGACCTGGGATAGGCAGATGTGGATGTTTGATGGTATTACAGATATCGTCGCAGGATGGAAGCAGTTCCTAATAAGGCCGCCTTTTGCAATTGACTAATAGCGAATTTGTCAATGCCAATGGTGTTCAAGTGGTGCTCCAGTTGTTTTGGGATTGCACCCAAGGAGCCTATGACTATTGGTACTACCCTTGCTTGCTTTTGCCACAGTCTTTCTATTTCTATTTGTAGGTCTTTGTATTTTGTTATCTTCTCCAGTTCTTTCTCTTCTATTCTGCTGTCTCCAGGCACTGCCACGTCCACTATCCAGACTTTTTTGTCTTTCTTATCGACAATTGTTAAGTCTGGGGTGTTATGTTGCAGGTGCTTGTCTGTTTGAATTCTGAAGTCCCAGAGCAGTTTAATTTTATCATTTTCTATGACTTTCTCTATTTTATGATCCCACCAGTTTTTGCTTACAGGCAAATGATATTTTTTGCAGATCTTCCAATGCACCATTGTTGCTACTTTGTCATGCCGCTGCTTGTAATCAGTCTGTGCAATCTTCTTGCAACAGCTTACCAAGTGGTCCACTGTTTCTTCAGCTTCTTTGCATAGGCGGCACTTACTGTCTGTTGCTGTCTTCTCAATTTTGACTTTGTATGCATTTGTCCTTAAGGCTTGGTCTTGTGCAGCCAGAATTAGTCCCTCGGTCTCTTTCTTCAATTTTCCTGCTCTTAGCCATTGCCAGGTTTTATTATTATCTGCTTTCCCAGCTATTTTTTTCATGTATTGGCCATGTAGTGCTTTGTCTTCCCATGCCTCTATTCTGTTCTTCATTTGGTCTTTCTTGTAGGCCAGTTTGGTCTCTCCAGTAGTTAGTAAGCCTTCCTGATATACTAATTTCAGTGCATCTTCATCATTGTTCTTCAGATATTCTTCCAAAGCCATTTTTTCTTCTTCAACCATCTGATGTACTTGTAGCATTCCACGCCCACCTATTTGCCTTGGTAGATAAAGTCTATCAATGTCACTGCGTGGATGAAGGGCGTGATTCATTGTCATTATTTTTCTGGTCTGCCTATCCATTGCTTTTAGTTCTGCTTGAGTCCAGTCCACTATTCCAGCTGTGTACCTAATGACTGGGATTGCCCAGGTGTTGATTGCCTTTATGGTATTTCCTCCATTGAGTTTGGATTTTAAGATCTTCTTCACTCTCTTGATGTATTCACCTCTAATCTTTTTCTTGACTTCAGTGTGCTTGATGTTGTCAGCTTGAAGGATACCCAAGTATTTGTAGTACTCTTCCTCATCCAGACTCTTAATGTTATTTTCGTGGGGCATCTTGATTCCTTCAGTTTTCATATTTTTCCTTGTTTGATAGTAAGTGTGGCACATTTGTCCAAGCCAAACTCCATTACAATATCTTGGCTATATATACGGACAGTGTTGAGCAGCGATTCTATTTCAGATGATGTTTTTCCATACAGCTTCAGATCATCCATGTAAAGGAGGTGGGATAGTCTGCAGATGTTTTTGATGTTTGATAGCCATGTCCTGAGTTATTCAGTATTGTTGACAGAGGAAACAGTGCAATAACAAATAGTAATGGTGATAATGAATCTCCTTGAAATATTCCTCTCTTGATATTAACCTCTCCCAGCTCTCACCATTGATCTGCAACTGTGTCTTCCATTGTGCCATCGATCTTTGCACAAATTTTCTGATGTTTCTACTGACTCCTGTTATTTCTAGGCACTTGATTATCCAATCATGTGGCAGAGAGTCAAATGCCTTTTTGTAGTCAATCCATGCCACATTCAGGTTGGTCTTCCTTCTCTTGCAGTTTTCCAAGATCATTTTGTCTATTAGGAGTTGATCTTTTGTTCCTCTGCTATTGGGGCGGTTTCCTTTCTGCTCAGGTGGAAAGAGATTGTTTTCAACTAGATGCTGTTGTACTGCATCAGCTACCACACCAGTTAGTAATTTGAAAGTTGTTGGTAAGCAGGTAATTGGCCTGTAGTTACCTGGTGTTGCCCCTTTTGCTGGATTTTTCATTATTAGGTAGGTTTTCCCAGTTGTTAGCCACTTTTCAATTTCTCCTCCTTGTAGTATATTGTTGAACTGCTTGGCAATGAGTGGGTGTATAACAGTTAGATGTTTCAACCAAAACCCATGCAGTTCATCTTCACCTGGTGCTGACCAATTTTTGATTTTCTTTGCTCTTTTTTCTACCATTTTTGTTGTTATTACTAGTTCTTTCATTTCAACTTCTGTTTTATTTGCATCCACCTCTTTTAACCAAGCTGCATCCTTGTTGTATTTCTTTGGGTTATCCCATATCTGCTTCCAGAATTGCACTGTTTCTTCCTTGTCAGGTACTGACTGATTCCTTGCAGTTTCTCCATTGATGGATTGGTAGAAACGTTTCTGATTGGATTGAAATTGGAGGTTCTGCCTATAGTTTGCAATTCGAGCTTCATATCTACTGATTTTCCTGGCTATAGCTGTTATTTGTTGCTTTATTATTTCCAGTGCTTCCTTGATCTTCCTTGTTTCTAAGTGGTATTTCTTGATTAGGTATTCTTTGGTCTTCTTGTTCTTCAGCTTCTTTTCTTTCATCTGTTCTAGCTTGCTTGCATGTGATCTTAACTTGCTGATCTTATTTTCTAGTCTAACCTTCCATTTTTGTGGTGCACTGTTTGTTTGTTTTTCTTTTTTGTTGATTTTACATCCCAGGTATTCTGTTATAACTGCAGCTGTGCTGTACATTAGTTGGTTTGTTTCTTGCAGTGAATTGGTGCTTATACTTGCTATTGCAGTATTTGCATCTTTTAATGCTTGTGCTAGCTGTTTCTTTGGAACAAGCTTCAATGCAGGCAGCCTTATTCTGTTGTTTTTGTGCTGTTCTAGATGCTCAGTTATTCTTTGTTTCAATTCTTTTATTTCTTTAGTTAGAGGGTTTTGTTCTTCCTGAGGAAGAGGTGCCTGGTTTCCAAATGAGAACAGTTGTATATCTCTACTGGATTCTTTCACTGCCAACTCCCCCTGGTTTGCCTCTACATTCTGAATTACTTCTGGTAAGGCTTTGATTTCTTTGCCCTGGGTAAACCTTTGCAGTTCGTCCAATTCTGTTTCTGTAATACTTTATTTCGTGTTATAAATCGGCGTTGATCTGCTAGTCTCTGTTCTGTTATTTCTGATTCTGGATGTTGTTCTTTCCAGAATGGTGCATTCGTTTTAGATATCCTCGTTCTTGTTGGACTTGATCTGTAGTAACAGATCATTATTTCTTTGTTTTCCATCACTGTGTATCTGCGACGGGTAAACACCTTTTCTTCCAGTAGTTCTGCAGCTGCTGGCCCTGGTTGCTCAGCCAACAGTCCTGAGTCCTGTAACCCATTTTTCACCAGATATCCAGGAACTCCAATATCTAGTGCGGACCTTGTTAACCCGGGCGACGTCCGAGCCGGTATGGCATTCTGAAATTTACGTCTCACCATATTTTTTATGGGAGAGACACTCTTTGTCTGACTCCTCTGATGAGACCTGTCCAGTATGGTTGAACCTCTGGCATAGCTCTCATCTTCCTCAGAGTACACAAGCCCCACAACCACATCAAGGTAGTGCCTCACTGGGGGATTATTATTATTATTATTATTATTATTATTATTATATGTACACCAGGTTGTCCAACCTTTTGACTTGCCTGTGCGGCATATAAAGTATATAATATAGTTAATGTATATAAATCACGTATTACCGATAGTCCTCGACTTACAGATAGTTCATTTAGTGACCATTCACATTTACAACATCACTGAAAAAAGGGACTTATGACCATTTTTCACACTCACAACCGTTGCAGCATCCCCACGATCTCATGATCAAAATTCAGACGTTTGGCAACTGACTCATATTTATGACGGTTGCAGCGTCGAGGGGTCACCTGATCTCCTTTTGCGACTTTCTGACAAGCAAAGTCCATGGGGGAACCCGGATTCCCTTCACAACTGTGTTCTTAATTTGACAACTGCAGTGATTCATTTAACAAAGGTGGCAATACAGGTCGTAAAATGGGATAAAAATTCACTTATCCACTGTCTCACTTAGCAAAATTAATTTTGGGCTCCCTTGTGCTCGTAAGTCAAGGACTACCTGTCATGTTAAAAGTTTACAATCGTGGGGCCGACACTGCTAGCTGTCCAGGGCTACATGCAGCCCACAGGCCATGGGTTGGACACACCTGATGTGCACAAACGACCCCCCCCAAAAAAAACCTCTTTTTGTGCAATTGCACTTTCCCAATTTTTTTTTAAAATGTTGCGTAAATATAGTGTCAACGCTGCTAATTTCGGATGTTTTTGCATTGACAACAGATGAAAATGTAGCCATTTTTTACCTTTCGCTTTTAGAGTTAGATGATGCTGGGGAGGGGGGATGTGAATGAGAGTCCAGCTAGACATAACAACACTGAACATAGCGTGAGAATCAAGGTTATTGAAATCAGAGCCGATAAAGAATTGGCGAGCTGGAGAGGAAGCCTGCTCTTCAAGCTAATTGGGGGATATGATTTATGACTGTAAACTGGAGGAGGGAATTGTGCTTTGCTACTATGTGCCCAGAGGAGGGGAATTCAGTATTTGGCTTTGATTATGTACGTGCCAATAAAAGATCCTTTAAGGTAAACAATGCCTTTTGAAGAGTTTCATCTGTCGGAACCATGACATGTAGTATATGTGGAGCAGGCATGTTAAGAATGGCTTGCAAGTAAGACCATGTCATTATATAGTGAGCCCATGTTTTACAGAACTAAGGCTCATTAGAGCAAAGTTTCAGGGCTGCAAACTTCCAGGGCTACAGGATATTGCAGCTAAATACAAGCGATAATTAATCATATTGTCTTTAAAAGGGTGCATCGAGGATGGCAATCTTATAAATACGAATGTTGCACGTGACAATTGAAACCAGCTTTGGATTGTTCTCTTCAGCGGTTATAGAGAGCAGGATGAGGTAGCGAGAACAGGCAGATTTTTTAAAAAAAAAAATGTCGTGGTTTTATAATGTATCCCCAGGATCAGATAAAGCATTAAAATACGAAACCTAAGGCGAGTGCCAAGCTGCAGATTTTGAAATCTTAATAGCTGTTGGCTTTGAGCTTTAGCTTCCTTTGACCGAAATGAAATTTCCTTAACCGAGGTGTGAGGGTCAGCCACAAACTCACTAATTGCTCAGAAATGTATATGCTGTCATGTTTGGGACAGCTGAGGGGGAGGGAAGCCAAACTTAAGTGATTTACGACTGTTATTGGCCACCCATCTTGCAGCCCACTCTCCCATGGTCACATGATTAAAATTAAGACTCCTATTTATGACGGTTGCAGCGTTCCCGGGGTCAGGTGACCCCCTTTTGCGACCTTCTGACAGGCAAAGCCAGGGGTAGGCAACCTTGGCCCCCTCATGATTTGTGGACTTCAACTCCCAGAAGTCCTCAGCCAGCATGGGGGAACTATGGCCCCTTCATGACTCGTGGACTTCAACTCCCAGAATTCCTGAGCCAGCATGAGGGAAACTTTGGCCCCTTCATGACTCGTGGACTTCAACTCCCAGAATTCCTCAGCCAGCATGGGGGAACTATGGCCCCCTCATGACTCGTGGATTTCAACTCCAAGAATTTCTTAGCCAGCATGGGGGAACTGTGGCCCCCTCATGACTCGTGGACTTCAACTCCCAGAATTCCTGAGCCAGCATGGCTCAGCTTGGAGACCTCTCCCTTTCCCCTCAGCATGGCTGGCTCAGGAATTCTGGGAGTTGAAGTCCACGGAGTCACAAAAAAAGCCAAGGTTGCCTACCCCTGGGCAAAGGCAATGGGGAAGCCAACCGTGTTGCTGCAGGGATTCACTGAACAGTTGTGGCAAGGAAGGTCGTAAAATGGGGGCAAACTCCCTGAACAACTGCCTCACTTAGCCACTGAAATTTTGGGCTCCGTTGTGGTCGTAAGTCGAGGACTCCCTGTATGCAGGCACCCTACGATGGGTCAGCTCCATTTCTGGAAGGCCCAGCTGACAATGCCAGCCCATCTGGAGAGACCAGCCCGCGAGCGGCTATTATTTGCCAGAATGAGTTGGTGATGTTTATTTCTTCTCCTGTTGATTCAATTAATATGCCGCCCCGTGTCGCCGTTGCAGCAACTCTGGGAGCCTTACGAAACTGATGAAAGGATAAGAAAGATAATAAAAAACCGATTAAAATTAAGATTAGCTAAAGACTGAAAACCAAGAGGACAGGCGACCTGGGGGTGGAGATAGCAAGAGCACTTAGACTTATGCACTGCTCCATCGTGCTTTGCAGCCCTCTCTAAGCAGCTTACAGAGTCAGCCTCTGTTGTCCCCCCCCCCCCAACAATCTGAGTCCTCGTTTTACTCACCTCAGAAGGATGGAAGGCTGAGTCAACCTGGAGCTACTCAGGATCGAACTGCTGGCAGTGGGCAGAGTTAGCCTGAAGTACAGCATTCTAGCCACTGTGCCAACGTGGCTCGCTTCTTCCTTCCTTTTCTTCCTTCCCTTCCTGCTTTCCTTCTTTTCCTTCCTTCCCTTCCTTCTTTCCTTTCCTTCCTTCCTTCCCTTCCCTTCCTTCCTTTCCTTTCCTTCCTTTCCTTCCTTTTCTTCCTTCCTTCCCTTCCTTCCCTTCTTCCCTTCCATCCCTTCCTTGCTTCCTTCCTTCCTTCCTTCCTTCCTTTCCTTCTTCCCTCTCTCCCTCCCTTCCAATTTAGCAATAGCACTTAGACATCTTTGGCAGATGGGGACCCAAATTTGGCCTCTTCCACTGAAGAAAGTGGGGCTGGCAGCACTAGCAGAGCTAGTCTTCGATGTACAACCACAATTGAAGCCAACATTGCTGCTTTTAAGTGAGACATTCATTAAGTGAGTTTCCCCCCCCCCTTCCCATTTTACAATCTTTCTTGGCTCAGTTGTTACGTGGCTCCCTGCAGTTGATCAGTTAGCAACCCGGTCATTCAGCAAATCTGGTGTTCCCCCAGGTCTCAAAAGGGGATCCCGTGATCGTAGGACAAGGGCAACGGTCATAACTATGAACCGGTTGCCAAGCGTCTGAATTTTGATCCCGTGATCAAAAGGCCGTAACTGCGAAAAATGGTCATAAGTCACTTTCTTTCAGGGCCGTTGTGACTTTGAACGGTCACTAAATGAACTGTCGTGAGTCGAGGACTAACTGTAGAAAGAGCATAGGAGATCTTCTGGTCCAACCCCTGCTCAAGCAGGAGACCCTACTCCAGGGGTCCTCAACCTTGGCCACTTTTTGTGGACTTCAACTCCCAGAATTCCTCAGCCAGGAATTCTGGGAGTTGAAGTCCACAAGTCTTAAAGTGGCCAAGGTTGAGGACCCCTGGCCTACGCCATGCTAAGAAGATGGCATTGGGTGTGAGATCTCCAGGCACAACTAGCCTCTTTTTCTACCTAGTGCTTAGAACAGGGGTCTTCAGACTCGGCCCTTTTATGACTTGTGGACTTCAACTCCCAGAATTCCTCAGCCAGGCAATTCCCAGAATTTTGCAAGCGGCTGTGAAACACGCAGTTGGCAATGCTGGCTGGGGGATTCTGGGAGTTGAAGTCCAGCCAGCTTAAAGGTACTAAAGTTGAGACCCTGGGCTAATTCCCCCTGCGGAGCTCAAAAATCCTTTTTATTCGTTGCTCACTTTACTCCAGTGGTTCTCAACCTTTTTAATGCTGCGACCCCCCCAATCGATCGTAAGTCAAGGACTACTCAACCGGTCGTAAGTCGAGGACTATTCAACTGGTGCAGCACCGTTTGCAGAATGGGACTTTTGGCGGGCTCAGCAGGGCAGAGACAGCCTGGACAATTCCAATTGGCTTTTGAAAGCCAATAGAATTAGACTCTATTCAAGAGAGTCTATTCTATTGGCTTTCAAAAGCCAATAGAATAAAAGGGAGTAGCACCGCTAAGGAAAAGGGGAAAAAAATGGCGGACTGCTATGTTTGGTGACCCCCGTGAAATGGTCGTTCGACCCCAAATGGGGTCCCAACCCACAGGTTGAGAACCACTGCTTTACTCCAAGAATCATACAACTTACAGCAGGGGTCCTCAACCTTGGCAACTTTTAAGACTTGTGGACTCGTGGACTTGAACACCCAGAATTCCTCAGCCAGCAAAGAATGAACGGTGTGCGTAGTATTTGGCTTTGCTGGCTGAGGAATTCTGGGAGTTGAAGTCCACAAGTCTTAAAGCCTGCCCTACACCATTCCAGACAAACGGCTATCCAGTCTCTTCTTAAAAACCTCCAGCCAGGGAGCATCCCACAACTTCTGGAGGCAAGACGTTCCCTCCTTAATTTTAGGTTGATCTCTCTTTAGGGCTGGGGCGAGACAGCTCCCCAGACACCCCAGACCAACCAGCAGGCCCTGACAAGCAGCGCTCAAACAGGTGTTGCTGTTTGCTCTAACCACCAAACACAGTCACCGGAACATTAGCAAATTCTACAGTCGTTCTTTGGATTGCAAAACGCCAAAGACTACGGACACCGTTCGTTCTTGCTTGCCAACAGAGCTGCAGACTTATTCCTTGGTTGTCATGTCCGGCAGCCTTCGCAGCTTCCCCCCCCCTCCCCGACTTTCCCCTATTTAATTTAATTTAATTTAATTTATTTTTGGCCAGAAAAGTCTGCAAGGTGCCTTCCTCTCCCTTGCCCCGTTCTCTTTTCATTTTAATAAGGTGAGTTGCTTTCGCCAGCCAGGAGGAGATTGAAATCAAATGAGCTGCATCCAGAAGATAGGGAATTAGTTCCCATCTTGGGGGTGTGCTCAACCTCAGAGGCGAGCGTGTTGCAGCTTGTGCGGCTTGCAAGCCAACGCAACCCAAGTAACTTACCTACTCCACTGCAATACGGTGACTGGCAGAACATGTTTGGCGTTATCTACTCTAGGAAGGTGAGCTTGGGAGAGCTGTACGGAGTAGAAACTTCCAAAGCTAAAATAGGTGACTTTTTTTTTTAATCGAATTTAAATTCAATTCAATTTTTTTAAAAAAATAAAAGTTGTATTGTGCTCAGTTTCTTGGGGGGGTGGGAAGCACTCTTGGGATTTTCTGTGCCATGAGGAATCGTGTTTTAATTGCAGAACTAGAGGCCACTTAGTTAAAATTACAACTGTAGACAGGGTGGGGAACGTTAGGCAACTTCTCCAGTTTTCCCATTGTTAAATAGAAATAAATGAGGATCACATGATCCTCTCCTGAATAAGGCTGAATAAAGGGCCCATGTATGAAAAGTGTGCCAAGCTTATGTGTGAACATAGAATTACCCTCAACGTGCAAAGGGTGGTTCGTAAAGAGCAGGGGTCTTCCAACTTGGCCCTTTTATGACTTGTGGACTTCAACTCCCAGAATTCCTCAGCCAACCTCCATTTTGTTCGTTAGATTTAAGACAGGGGTCTTCCAACTTGGCCTTTTTATGACTTGTGGACTTCAACTCCCAGAATTCCTCAGCCAGGCACGCTGAGTTCCTTGTCTACACGTAGGTTTTCATCACATCCATTCGTTGTAAGCTCTTTGGTTGTGGGTCGTTTTGGAAACATTTGTATGAACGTGGCAGTTTGACAAATTACTTACAGCCACAATTGAGCCCCAAATTTCTATTGGTAAGCGAGACAGATGCTAAGTGAATTTTGCCCCATTTTACAATCTTGCTTGCCACAGGATGGAAACTAATCAAGGAGAGAAACAACCTAGAACTAACTTCCTGACAGTTAGAACAATTAACCAGTGAAACAACTTGCCTCCAGAAGTGGTGAATGCTCCAACACTGGAAGTTTTAAAGAAGAGACTGGACAGCCATTTGTCTGAAATGGTATACGGTTTCCTGCCTGAGCAGAGGGTTGGGCTAGATGACCTCCAAGGTCCCTTCCAACTTTATTATTATTATTATTATTATTATTATTATTATCATTCATCGCACAGTCAGCCAGATGTTCAGACTGGATTTGGCATTTTATCTACCTATCGAGTCCTTACCCAGGACCTGGGATAGGCAGATGTGGATGTTTGATGGTATTACAGATATTGTCACAGGATGGAAGCAGTTCCTAGTAAGGCCTCCTTTTGCAATTGACTAATGGCGAATTTGTCAATGCCAATGGTGTTCAAGTGGTGCTCCAGTTGTTTTGGGATTGCACCCAAGGAGCCTATGACTATTGGTACTACCCTTGCTTGCTTTTGCCACAGTCTTTCTATCTCTATTTGTAGGTCTTTGTATTTTGTTATCTTCTCCAGTTCTTTCTCATCTATTCTGCTGTATTATTATTATTGTTAAATGAAGGTTGCCAAGGTTGAGGACCGCTGCTATAGGTTGTGTGATTCTTGGAGGAAAGTGAGCAACGAATACAAAGGATTTTTGAGATCCGTAGGGAGAATGAACCCAGGCTCTCAACTTCAGTACCTTTAAGCTGGCTGGACTTCAACTCCCAGAATCCCCCAGCCGGCATTGCCAATTGCGTGTTTCACAGCCGGTTGCAAAATTCTGGGAATTGCCATTGCAAAATGCCTGGGAAAAGGTCTAGAGATTCTAGACTAGAGCAGTGTTTCTCAACCTTAGCAACTTTTAAGCTGGGTGGACTTTAATTCCCAGAATTCCCCAGCCAGCATAGCTGGCTGGGGAATTCTGGGAGTTGAAGTCCACACCCCTCAAAGGTTTCTGAGGTTGAGCAACACTGCTTTACCCATTCTCACGTCTCTTGGAAAGGGAGTGGTGCATGGTGCCTTTTTAAGTTTATGTGGTTGCAGGATTCATCCCGAGCATGGCTCCGAGGGTTTTCTCACAGACTCCCTTCTTCTTTATGGGGTGGCAATTTTGGTTGGGAGGGGAAAAAAAAGAACCCTTAATTTATTTTTTATCTCTTAATGAAAGGTATAATCCTAGTTTTTTTAAAAAAAGAAAAGAAAAAAACCACTGCCAGGCAAAGCAACCTGTGGAGAAATTAATCTGTGATCTTACTGCTTTGAGCGGAATCGGTCGTGGGACTGGTAACATTTATTTAAAAAAAAAAAAGATTGTCGTTTTTGAGGGATTCCCATGCTCACTTCTGCTGGTGAAGGAAGAAAAAAATGGCCTGATTCTGTGTTGGGAAAGAACACTCTTGATTTTAGGCATATTTTTTGAAAGAGAGAAGAATCTCTTTCTGACACCGGCTATGGATGCTGACATTCAGTTTTGCTGAGGGACTTATTTTTTAAAACACCAGTAGTCCTCGACTCACAACAGTCTCATTTAGTGACTCTCCAAAGTTACCACAACAGCACTGAAAAAGGGGACTTATGACCATTGCAGCACCCTCCCCCCAGTGGTGAGATTGAAATACTTGAACAACCAGTTCTCTTATTGGATGTAGGCCTGGGCCTCCGAGGCCTAGAACGGACTTCGGAAGTGGCATCCACGTACTTCCGGTAGGCTGTTCTAGGCCTGGGAGGCCTCCGATGCCTAGAACGGACTTCCGGAAGTGGCATCCACGTACTTCCGGTAGGCTGTTCTAGGCCTCGGAGGCCTCCGAGGCCTAGAATGGACTTCCGGAAGTGGCATCCACACGATTCCGGTAGGCTGTTCTAGGCCTGGGAGGCCTCCTCCAAGGCCTAGAATGGACTTCCGGAAGTGGCATCCACGCACTTCCGTTGGGCCCTTCTAGGTCTGGGAGGCCTCTTCCTGACCTCCGAGGCCTAGACTGGACTTCTGGAAGCAGTGTACATTCAGCCGGTTCTCCGAACTCACCAAAATTTAGTTACCGGTTCTGCCAAACCGATGCAAACCAGCTGAATCCCACCACTTCCTCCCCCCCCCCATGGTCACGTCATCAAAATTCAAATGCTCGGCAATTGGTTCATATTTATGACCGTTACTGTGTCCCAAGGTCATGTGATGCCTTTTTGCAACTTTCTGACAAGCCAAGTCCATAGGGCAGCAAGATTCACTTAACAACTGGGTTATTAACTTAACAATTGCATTGTGGCAAGAAAAGTCATAAAATGAGGGCAAACTCACTTAACAACTATCTCGCTTAGCCACATAAAATTTGGGCTCCATTGTGGTCATAAGTCGAGGACTACCTATAGAATGGCTTCTTCCTTAGTATAGCGTTCCTTCCTTAACTATCTATCTTATTTTTATTTTATTTTTTAACATTCAGGCTTTTAACATTTTACATTGTCGCTTTTATCATGTTAAAAGCCACCTAGCGAACATTTCAATATATTGTTGCAGATACAGGGTTGAGGGGTGAGTTTTTTAATAGGTTTTTATTATAGGCTGGGTTTTTTTTTCAATGTCGTAAGCCACCTGGTCCCAAAGGTGCTTTTTTTTTTTTTTTCTCCAAAAAGGGAATTGGACTTTCTTTGTTTTTGCTTGAAGATATTTCGCTTCTCATCCAAGAAGCTTTTATTAGTTGATTTTATTATTTTATTTTGTGTTTTATTTTATTATTTTATATTTCATTTATTTTATTATTAGCTTATTTATTTTATTATTTTATTTTATTTTATATTTTGTATATTTTATATGTTTTTATTTATTTAATTACTACTTGGTTTTTATTGCCTTGTTTTATTATTTTTTAAAAGCCAGGATCCAAAAATCATGTTTCAAACTTGCTTATTTCCTAGTCGGATTAGCCCTACGCGAAGTTGTTAGCCTACTTACAGTAGATCCAGTGACGTCTCCATTGACTGACAAAAAGATTCTTGAGAGTCCCTTGGATTGCAAGGAGATCCAATCAGTTGATCCTAAAAAAAATCAACCCCTGGCTGTTCTTTGGAAGGACGGAGACTGAAGCTGAAGCTCAAATACTTTGGCCACCAAATGAGAAGAGGGGATTCTTTGGAGAAGACCCCGACATTGGGAAAGATGGAAGGCAAAACGAGAAGGAGGACAGCAGAGGAGGAGATGGTTAGATTGTGTCATCCACACAATGAACCTGAATCTGGGCAAACTCTGGGAGACAGCACAGGACAATGGGGCCTGGGGTGCTGTGGTGCATGGGGTTGCAAAGAATCAGACACAACTTAGCAACTGAAGAACAACAACAACAACAACTCTCCATGGTGTCAAATGTAGACTTTTCCCAGCCTTCTCTGCAAGACCCAGACGATGAACCTGAGAACTTTGGCCTGGAGACATGTACCTAAATTTAGCACCAAGCTGTAACCATCCCTCAGCTTGTTTCCAGATCATGGGTTCCAATTACCTCTGAAGCCAGTTCTAACAAGAACTCATAATAAAGATGCAGTCTTATTTTCTGCAAAAGGCAAGAGTCCACCTCAAATGACACTTTCTTTCCTTCCAAAGCCTAATTATGTGAGGCCACCACTATTACCGTGATTTAAAGTTAAAGGGCGAGAATCTGAATCTTGGGTTTAGTCCAAAGTATTGTTTTATTTCTACTACTTGATATATTGAAATCGTGTTAGCCTTTTCCTAGGCAAAGCCACAAGGCCTTTGGACAGTTCCAAGCCTCTGACATACATCCAATAGCATGGTTTTGCAATAATAATAATAATAATAATAATAATACTGACTGTGCAATGATCCAAAATAATAATAGTAGTAGTAGTAAAGTTGGAAGGGACCTTGGAGGTCATCTAGTCCAATCCCCTGCTCAGGCAGGAAACCCTATACCATTTTGGACAAATTATTTTGGGTGGCTTCGCACGGTGGTTTATTAAATAGCAAATCCTAAACCAGATTTAAGAATCCCCTCCTTTTGTAGAAGTTAGGAAGCTGTCTTATTCTAGAATGAAGGTATAACAGGCTTACGATCAAATTTTCTGTTGCTAAACAAGACGGTTGTCAAATGCGCTTTGCTCCATTTTACAACTTTTCTTGCCACAGTTGTTAAATTAGTAAAATGGTTGTTAAGTGAATCTGATTGTCAATGGTGGCACAGTGGTTAGAATGAAGTACTATTTCTCCTGGGAATACTTAAAAAGAAATTTTGACAGGAAAATAAGATATTTGATTCTACATATATTAACTGCGGCAAGAATTGCATTCACGCAATACTGGAATGAACGCAATATACCACCAGAAGGATTGATCATTCAGAAGATATATGAATGTGCCGAAATGGATAAACTCAACTCTAGAATTAAAAGAAAAAGATGATTCGGAATTTTATGCGGTTTGGGAAAAATGGTATACATGGATAGACAATAGAAACAAAAATTGGAAATATACATAAGGCTATTGTGGGTTAGATATTGAATGTACATAGTATATATATTGTATAGAACAGTGATGGCGAACCTTTTAGAGACCGAGTGCCCAAACTGCAACCCAAAACCCACTTATGCATCGTCAGGTGCCGAGTGGGTGGGGCCCATTGGGTGGGTGTGGCCCACTAGGTGGGTATGGCCCATTGGGTGGGCATGGCTGCGGTGGTAACGGAAGACTGGGTGGGACTAAAAAGTTCACTCAATCAATTCCAACTTTACAAGATCTTTTTTTTTCCCGCGAGAAGTTGAAATTGACTGATTGATTGGAACTTTACTGCCTAAGCAGGGGGTTGGACTAGATGACCTCCAAGGTCCCTTCCAACTTTACTATTATTATTATAGATAGGACAGGACATTATTTTAATCCACCATAGAGTATGTATATATTCAGGAGAAGAAGACTGTATCTCTAAGGCTGCTTGGCAGGTGTCATCTTGCTGTGTCTTGTTGTGAAAGTCTTCAGTGTGGCAATTTCCCAATGACTTTATCTCCCTGCGGCTCGTAATTTGTTTATTTTTTGACCTAAGTTTGTAAATTAGTCTTGAAGTTCATCTACACAAGGAAAGACTAGAGCAACATTCAGTATTAAACAGGGTCGCTCTGCAAGGGAGAGGTGGGCGGTCTCCGGATTCGGCGTATAAACAAACAGAAATAATTAAAATGATTTGACTTTGATTTATCTACTGAGCATCGCCACTTATCATCGCCTGCCTTCCGATGGGGTGATAAGGTCTACCACCCCTCTTGAAAATTACCCCATCGCATCCCAGTGGCGCAAGGCAGGTCGGTTTCTGCATCTACTCCTGGAGAACATGATTAGCTGAAGGGAGTGGTGGCTAGATTGTGGATGTGATACCTGAGATAACTAGGCCACATGTTCTAAATAAACATTTCAAATACAGCCTATCAGTCACTCCTTCTCATGGAGATGTGAGGAGATGAGATGATGGATGCTTAAGATTAGAGAACGGGAGCAGGACAAAGATGGAAAACAATACAGGTAGTCCTCGGCTGATGGTAACAGTTGAGCCCAAAATTTCTGCTGCTAAATGAAACCTTTGTGAAGAACAGTTTGCCTCCTTCGTGACTCTTCCTGCCACAGTTGTTAAGTGAAGCACTGCAGCTGTTAAGTTACTAACAAGCTTGTTAATGTGAATCTGGCTTCCCCCCTATTGACTTTGCTTGTCATAAGGTCACAGAAGGGGATCACTGCAACAGCATCACCTCGAATTGGAAACCACCCAGGGGGGGCAATTGAAAGCTATCTTCCATTCATTCCCCCTCCTTAATCCGCACTCGGTAATAAGCTTCCCTTAAGTCCAGTTTTGTAAAGATGTTTGTTGCCTGCTTTGTGCGTTGAAAGAGTAGGTGTTAAGAAACTCCTGGCCA
Source organism: Crotalus tigris (assembly GCF_016545835.1). Classification (NCBI taxonomy): domain Eukaryota; kingdom Metazoa; phylum Chordata; class Lepidosauria; order Squamata; family Viperidae; genus Crotalus; species Crotalus tigris. Next base: position 1,226,715 of record NW_024098373.1, read on the forward strand.
ACCAGGGAGGAGGGGGGGGTCAAGCAGGGAACTAGCCTTGAGTCCTTGTGCAGCCGCAAAAGGCATAATTCTTATCAAGCTCCATGGAACCTTATCTGTTTTTGTTCTGGGGAGATTCGTGTCATATAGGGCAGGGCTTTTCAACCAGTGGTACGGGTACCACCTCTGGTACATTGGCACCTGGCAGATGGTACGCGAACATCCTAGAAAAGTGGTAGCAGGGGAGGGGAATGAGCTGAACTGGTGGCACCACCGCACAAGCCTGAGCGAGAGATGGCTGCAGCTGCAGGGCTGTCAGAGCTCAGCGGAAGCGCCAGGATCAGTGCTGCTTTCCAGCTGATCGGCGCTTCGGGACTGTCAGGGATCAGTGGAAACGGCAGGATCAGCGCCAGTGCTGATCCTGGTGCTTCTGCTGAGCCCTGAAAAAGCAGCTATCAGCTGGAAAGCAGCACTGATCTGGCACTTCTGCTGAGCCCAGAAGCGCCGATCAGCTGGAATGTTGCAGCATCTCCAGGATCTTGTGATCTACATTCAGATGCTTGGCAACTGATTCATATTTATGACGGTCACAGTGTCCCAGGGTCATGTGAAGTGACCAAAACCTGCTGTAACCACCCAGCAGACGGGGGGGGGGGGAATAAAAACCAAACACACCCCACCCCCGCTGCCAATCCTCAACAGAAATGCTCACAATGAAAACCTCGGACAGGAGGAAAAGCGCCGCCAGGCGGGCAGGCAGGTGTCTTGCTGGGCTGTGGCTGGGGAGTACTTTTTTCAGTGCCATTGTAAGTTTAAACAGTCACTAAGCAAACTGTTGTAAGTCGAGGATTACCTGTACTTTATCATTTTTTTCCTTTTTGTTTTTTTTTTTTGGTCATCAAGTTTTTGACACCTTGCTAGGTGACTGGTGGCACTCGGATGTTGCCATATCCTAAAAGTGGTACAATGGGTGAAAAGATTGAAAAGCCCTGATATAGGTAATACACAATAAAGTTTGTTGACTTGGACCTTGCGCCTGACAATAGAAAGATTCACATTTGATGGGTCGGAAGCAAAGTATACCATTAGGGTTTTTGTTGTTGTCGTTTTTTTGCTCTGGGACTCAGGGATTGCGCTGAGAACATAATTACCCTTACTAGCATTCAGCCATCTGAAATCCTGTATAATAAGAACACTTATTTCATGATGGGTTGATCATGACTTAGCATGTACCAGGTATTTTGTATTTTATGTGCTTCCCAAAAAAAAAAACACCGTGCTTCAGACTTGGTTTGTTGTGGTGTTTGCCCTGATCGCCCATTCTTCAAGCTTGCTGCACTTTTAATCGCACAAGCGCACAACCATCATAGGGGGGCTGTCGGGGCAGGCTTGCCAACCGGAACCAGTTGTGGTGCTGAAGTTTCCCTTCTCATCTTTTAGCGAAAGTCTTTTATTACTTTTTTTTAATAGGCATTTTTCTGTCGATTCCCCCTGAGAACAAATGTTGGCTTTTCAGGAGATTGTCCTTGCTCCTACCGAAGGGTTTTTTTTTTTTTTGAGTGTTTCCTCCCTTTTTAAAAGCTTAACAGAATAACTGCAGAATAACAAGGGACCTCGGAGGTCATCTAGTCCAACCCCCTGCTCAGGCAGGAGACCCTGCACCATTTCAGACCAATGGCTCTCCAATCTCTTCTTGCTTGTTTTGTCTTTTGGGGAATCTGCACTTGAGGAGCAGCGCTGACTAATTGCTGAAACGACGGCTCTGAACACCTTCCTGTCTTTCTTAAGTTGGTCCTGAATAGTTCTTTCCATTCCCAAGCTAAGGTTGTGCTATGTAGGCAAACTCAATCAAGATGCTAATTAGATAATCACAGAAAAATAAAAGTTTCCTAATCCGTGAACCAGCTTCCATTCTTGTCTTCTCTGTTGGAGCGTCTTTAAGATTCTCCCTTTTTGATATGCTGAAGGTACCGTCCCCTATAAACAAAGTTCACTTGCAGTCTGGAAGTATATGTAGTCCTTGTTTAGTGACATTCAAAGTTACAGCGGCACTGGAAAAAAAAGTGACTTACGGCTCTTTTTCATACTTAACGACCATTGCAGCATCTCCGTGATCAAAATTCAGACGCTTGGCGACTGGTTCACAATTAATGGGTTCACTTAACAATTGTTTTACTAACTTCACAACTGCAGTGATTCACGTAACGATTTTGAGGATGTAAAATGGGACAAAATTTACTTTTAACTGTCTGGCTTAGCGACAGAAATTTTGGGCTAAATCGAGGATTACCTGTATAACCCTTTACCTTTGGTTTTTCCAAAGCATTCTTCTGTTCTCCAAAAATGTTGGTTCTACAACCCTCAAAAGTCCTTTTTTTTTTCCCCTTTTCCTTTTCCCCTTGCCAAATTAGCTGATTTCTTTTGCACACATTGGACCTAACTGTTGGGATCTGCTTGTTCCACTCTTAATAGATTCCCTGCTGGTAGCCAGGTGCTCTGCCCTGTTTATATATTACAACGCAGCTCTGCTTTATATTATAAAGAAGGTAGCAATTAATAGTTGCATGCCACGTATAATATATCTACTACATAATATTGTTTATCCTAATTAAGGGTTATTACTTTCATCATCCTCAGAGTAAAACAATAACACAGAGTTTGCATTTTTAAATAATAGCAAATACTGGTGGCTCAGGTTTTAGATTTTTGGCAGTGGTTGCTCTCCGAGCTAAACAGTAAGCCTCGGAGAACAGAGTTTGCATATCCAGGATCCAGAATATCCAATTGAAAAAAAAAATAGACTAGAGCAGTGGTTCTCAAACTTTTTAATGCCGCGACCCCCCAACCTGTCATAAGTCGGGGACTACTCAACCGGTCGTAAGTCGAGGACTACCCAGCCAGTCGTAAGTCAAGGACTACCCAACTGGTCGTAAGTCGAGAACTTTCCCTGCCCTGGAGTGCTGCGCATGCGTGGTGCCGCCCCCTGCGCCGGCCAAGGCGTAGCTGGCAAGGGGCAGCGATGGCGCAGGGTGACCACTGGCTGGGCCACCAGCTGGCCCAGCCCAAGGGAGGTAAGGCACCCGCCGGGCCCCACGCACGCCAGCAACCCTCCCTGTGCCCACCGGCCTCCCACCCCTGGTCCTCTTTTCCTTACATTTTTAGTAGTTGCTCAGCAGGGAGGGGTGGAAACTTCCAGACAGCTCACCTTCGCTGCAGACAACTTGCAGCACCGTTTGCAGAATGGGACTTTTGGCGGGCTCAGCAGGGCAGAGACAGCCTGGACAATTCCTATTGGCTTTTGAAAGCCAATAGAATTAGACTCTATTCAAGAGAGTTTCTATTGGCTTTCAAAAGCCAATAGAATAAAAGGGAGTAGCACAGCTAAGGAAAAGGGGGGAAAATGGCGGACTGCGTTGTTTGGCGACCCCCTGAAATGGTCGCGGCCCACAGGTTGAGAACCGCTAGACTAGAGCATAATGATTCTGTTGACCATTCTTCCCAGCCTTTGTTCATATGAAACTTAGAAAAACTTAACCTGGGAAATTATCGAAAGCACCGCCTGTACAATCCCAGGGCAGTCGTTAATGAGAATTTTGCCCCGTTTTACGATTTTCCTTGCCACGGCTGTTAAATGAATCACTGCGGTTGTCCAGTTAGTGACAGGGTTGCTAAGTGAATCCGGCTCACTGAGCAACAGACATTTTGGGCTCGGTTGTGGTCGAAAGTCAAGGACTGCCTATATTAGAATTTTGATGTCGTTTTTGTTTCTCTTCCATAATTCTTTCTGACGCTGGGACAAACCATTGATGCTACTTTTGTCCTTTGCAAACAGAATTACGTCTTTTGCTCCACTTAACTGGGCATCTTTTTGGTTAATTGAATGAATCGTCTAATGCAGTGGTGGCGAACCTATGGCACACGTGCCAGAGGTGGCACTCGGAGTCCTCTCTGTGGGCACACGTGCCATCGCCCCAGCCCCATCTCCCCCGTGGCCCCTTCCTCACCAGCAGCCCCCCTGGAGGACAGTCGACCCTGGACGTGGCCCACGCAGAGCAGCGCAGCCAAGCACATGGCAGCCAGGCAGCAGGGGCAAGATTTCGCCCTGTCGCGCACAGATGATGCTGCAGGGTGCGGGTGGGGGGCGTGGCCACCATGGTGCTGCAGGGCCACCTGGGCGATCTGCTGCAGCGGGCCATAGTGGCAGCGAGTGGCCCTGCGGGTGGGCGGGGGCAGACCGGGCGGTGGGGCGGTTTTGGGGCACTCAGTCTCTAAAAGGTTCGCCATCACTGGTCTAATGCTATGTCAACTCTTTCTTTGTCCCACAGTGTCATCAGCAAAGTGGTGTCCACGACGGAGCCTAAGCCGTTACCTCTCCTGGTTCGACCTAAAACGCCCCCGCCGCCGCCATCTCCCGCACCAGCTCCCGTCCACGTCACCCCTCCACCTCCTCCTCCTTCGACGGTTCCTCCTGTGCCCCCAGCTGCCATGGCTCCAGCTCTGATTCCACCTTCTTCCCCAGCACCGTCTGCCATGGGAAGCTCTAAAGTCCCTGTTCGAAGCGTTGTGACAGAGACCGTCAGTAATTACGTGGTAGGTGGCTTAATGTGTTTCATGGAGAACATGTCGTCATCCCACCTTCTGGGGTTCCTTCAATGCTTTTATTAGACCCTTAACAGCACGGGAAGCCCTGGGGAGACAATCGTTTCAGTGCAATAAATGGTAAAGGTTTCCCTGTCCGGGTGTGTCCGGCTTTAGGACATGGTGCTCAACTCTTGTTTCTTAGCCAAGGGAGCCACCATTGTCCGAAGACATTTTCTGTGATCATGTGGCCGCCCAAAGCACACAGAACACTTGTTACCTTCCCACCAAAGTGGTACCTATTTATCTACTCACATTGTCATGCTTTTGAACTTCTAGGTGGGCAGGAGCTGGAGCTAGGAACGGGAGCTCACCTATTGCATGGTGCTTGGGTCTCAAACCCCGGCTAGCAGCTTTCCAGCTGACAAGCTCACTTTCTTTAACTGCTGAGCCATCACACCTCTCTTAAGTGCAGGCAAACTCTGCCCACAGCCTGGAGTCCGATCCAGACGGGTTTGCAGAGCTCAAATTAAAGATATTGGTCGGAATGGTTCCATTTACAATCATACTTTGATACATCATTAAAACACTTGTATATACAGGACCAGTTTTAAAAGAATTGGTTACGATGGGCAACCAAAATACAATACCCTCATTCGAGTTCCAAGGTAAGTAACAAAACCTGGATATTAGAAGTTGGATTTCCAGCCTCGGAATAACCTGTGTGAAGTTGACAAATGTTAATAAATTACCCTTTTGTAATTAAGTATTTGTGGGCTCCCTCAGGTGAAAACATTTTGTCTCACACTGATGAGGTGCTTATGAAGGAGAAGATACATATGATACCCAATTTTATTTTTAGTGCTAATATGCTTTAATTTAATTCCCTTAAATTAATTAGTAAGAGCCACTGCCATTTTGCCTACAATATGAACTACATTGAACTCGGTGTGTGTGTGTGTGTGTGTGTGTGTGTGTGTGTGTGTGTGTGTGTGTGTGTGTGGAGAATAAAGTGATCTTATCAGAAAAAAATAACCTCAACAAACAGTGGCAGAAAGATTTTTTTTTTAGTAAGTTATGAGTAAAACAGAAAGGTTCAGTCTGTTGAGAAATTTCCCAAAAAGGGTACATGAGACAATCTCACATCGTCCAAGCACTTGAACCGATCAGATTTCGACTCTTATTTTCATAGTTCACCAATAAAAAAAGTCATCATTCACCATGACAGATTTGTAATGCCCAAGGTAATTTTCAGGATCCAAATATTTTTAACCCGTGGTGCTTCCTGTTACATCAGTGGTTCTCAACCTTTTTAATGCCGTGACCCCCCCCAACCGGTCGTAAGTCGAGGACTACTCAACCGGTCGTAAGTCGAGGACTACTCAACTGGTGCAGCACCGTTTGCAGAATGGGACTTTTGGCGGGCTCAGCAGGGCAGAGACAGCCTGGACAATTCCTATTGGCTTTTGAAAGCCAATAGAATTGGACTCTATTCAAGAGAGTCTATTCTATTGGCTTTCAAAAGCCAATAGAATAAAAGGGAGTAGCACAGCTAAGGAAAAGGGGGGAAAAAATGGCGGACTGCATTGCTTGGCGACCCCCGTGAAATGGTCATTCGACCCCAAATGGGGTCCCGACCCACAGGTTGAGAACCACTGTGTTACATGTATTCCAGTGAATAAGATTCTATATCAAGTGCTGGAATGATGAAATTTGATTATTAGAATTGCTCCATCTTGAAAGGGATGCAAATACCTGGATCCCTGGCTTATTACTCTGGCCTTTAAAAGCTTAAAAAATCAGCAAGGCATACATATTTAGATGCCTCTGAGACTTATCAAATATATATATCGGTGTAAACATCTTAAGATGAACCGATATAAGAGATACAAAGAAGCTTTGTAAAAGGCATATGTCTTTATCACAAAAAATACGGAATATAGTTGAAAGAATATGATATTTTCTTGCTATTGTTACTTAAGTTAAAGGATAATAATCATAGAACTCCTCTTACTATGACTCTTTCAAAAAACAATCTTTACGGTAGAAGCATATTCTTAATTATGCTAGGAATTGGCTTCTTGTGTTTAGGGAATTATGCATGCTGATATATGCATATACACACACAAACACACACACACATAGATAGATATGTATATCTATGTGTGTGGATAGATAGATAGATAGATAGATAGATAGATAGATAGATAGATAGATAGATAGATAGATAGATAGATAGATAGATAGATAGATAGATAGATCAGTAATCAGGCAAATAGTACCCCGATCAAGGAACTACAAACGCAGACAAACAAACTAACAATAAGCAACAGCCTAATGAAGAAACCACAAAGAACACTCCCACCAATACTGAGAGGGCCAGCTACTAGTATATAATAAGAAGCAAACCTCACCCCCTTCTAACACTGATGATGTTACCTAGTTGGGTAACAAAACGTCTGCAAGAAAACCAACCAGCAAGCTCAGAGAGCACCAAGGACCCCTCATTTCAACCCTGAGCTACAAACGTGCTCTTCTAACAGAATAACAGAGTTGGAAGGGACCTTGGAGGTCTTCTAGTCCAACCCACTGCTCGAGCAGGATACCCTATGCCATTTCAGACAAAATGGCTGTCCTATCTCTTCTTAAAAGCCTACCACTGTTTCCATCCATTGTTTCTCGAGGCAGACAGATAGGAGAGCTTGAAAAGCCAACTCTTTTCCATTGGTGTTTTTTTTTTCCCCCTCCACCCCACTCTTAACTCACAAGTCCTGTTCACACAACCACTTAACCCAATGACTGAAAGGCGGGGCAGCTGAACGTAGGCTGAACGCTGTTTTTCACCGGTCTGGGGGCTGGGCTGCACCTTTGTAGTGCTGAGTTTCGGAGTCCCACCGAATACTCACTGTCCACAAACAGTGAATTCTCGAAGGTACACCTCTGGCACATGGATTTCCCATAGGTCTGAGCAAGGATCTGAGTGCAACTAACTTGCTGTGGCTCGAACACATATTGGCTCTCCAGAGAAAGCTAGAGATGCATAAACCTACAACCGAGTTCATGGTTTGTTTCAGCTCTCAAGATGTAAAGACGGTCTTCCAACGAGGGCAGGTTCTCTTCCCTGGCACATCATATGTAGCAGAAAAGTGCAATAGGCAGGAAATAGGAAAAGAGTATGAGAGAGAGAGAGAGAGAGAAAGAGAGACAGAGAGAGAGAAAGAAAGAGAGAGAGACAGAGAGAGAGAGAAAGAAAGAGAGACAGAGAGAGAGAGAGAGAGAGAAAGAAAGACAGAGAGAGAGAAAAAGAGAGAGAGAGACAGAGAGAAAGAAAGAGACAGAGAGAGAGAGACAGACAGAGAGAGAGAGAGAGACAGAGAGAGAAAGAAAGAGACAGAGAGAGAGAGAAAGAAAGAGAGAGAGAGAAAGAAAGAGAGACAGAGAGAGAGAGAAAGAAAGAGAGACAGAGAGAGAGAGAAAGAAAGAGAGACAGAGAGAGAAAGAAAGACAGACAGAGAGAGAGAGAAAGAAAGAGAGACAGAGAGAGAGAGAAAGAGAGACAGAGAGAGAGAGAGAGAAAGAGAGAGAGAGAGAGAAAGAAAGAGAGAGAGAGAGAGAAGTTACCTCCTCATTTTTTTCCAGAAATGAGTAACTAACCACAGGGGGGGCTGACTTTTAGCCAAACAGGACGTTCGAGGTCAGCATTCAACTACAATTCAAAAGTAATCAGCCTTCATCTTGATCAGATAGAACTTCACTGAAATACACAAATGGTGCCTTCCACAATGCAAGGTCCTCAGGAGGAAGCAATCTGCAGCTCCCATCATTCACAGCTCGGAAGCGGGGGGGGGGGAGGGCTCCCTTATACCCTTGTTCTGGTTAGTTAGCTGAGCTGCAGTTAAGTTTGGCCATAAGTACAAACACGGCAAGCCAGGTTTATTTATGGGATTTATATACCGCTTTAAGTGCAAGCACTCTCTAAGCGGTGTACACCAGTAAGCAATGTGTGTATATATATATATATATATATATATATTTACATTGCCCCCAACAATCTGGGTCCTCATTTTACCTACCCCGGAAGGATGGAAGGCTGAGTCAACCTTGAGCCGGTGAGATTTGAACCGCTGACCTGCTGAACACAGTCAGCTAAAGTGGCCTGCAGTACTGCACCCTAACTGCTGCGCCACCTCAGCTCTTCGGTTCCTGTGCTGCTGATGTTTGATGCATCTCACCAAGGTTATCTTCTGCAGGAGAGGTAGCAGCTTGCCAAAGCTTGGGAGGATATCATGTCAATGAAGGCAACCGAAAAAGTACAGGGAGTCCTCAACTTACGACAACAATTGAGCCCAGCATTCCCGTTGCTAAGCGAGACAGTTGTTAAGTGAGTTTTGCCCCATTTGAAGACCGCTCTGGCTGCTGTTCTTAAGTGAATCACTGCAGCTGTTTAGTTAATAGCACGGTCGTTAAGCGAATCTGGCTTCCCCACGGACTTGGCTTGTCAGAAGGTCGCAAAAGGGGATCACGTGACCCCGGGACACTGCAACCGTCATAAGTACATGCCAGTTGCCAAGCCTCTGAATTTTGATCACCTGAGCATGGGGATGCTGCAAGGGTCATCAGTGTGACAAATGGTCGTAAGTCTTCTTCAGTGCCGTTGTAACTTTGGACCATCATTCAATGAATTGCTGTAAGTCGAGGACTACCTGAAAACTGATCTTTCTTTTTATTTATATCAATCTGCTCTGTTTCTTTCTTTTTTTCCGTGCAATATTTTATGAGTTCATCAAAATACAGAAATACAAAGAGAAATGAAAAATGTTTTCGTAGAGTTTCACGAGTACATGTATGCAGGTCTTGGTGTAATCGGGTCTTTTGCCGTGTTAGATTGTAATATATATTTGTCCACCTCGAGCAGAAAGTCCAAAAGTGGTTTCCGAGGAGAAACAAAACTCATTTTTTTCTTTTTTTTTAAATCAAAGCAGCCAATTTCGCCATTCCTGCTAACTCCATCGGCTTTTGCAGCCATTCGCCCACTGAGAGAGAAAAAAAAATCACCTCAGTAGGTCAGTTATTGTTCACCTCTTCTGTAGAAGAGCACCAAAAATAACTTTCCTGGCACGTTAAACTCTTGTCTGCCGATTCTAGATCGGCGTCATGTAGAGCCCTCCGTTTTATACTTCTCAAACAAAGCTTTCCTGTTTGCAAATCTGCCGTCATTTCTGGAGGGAATCCAGAAACGGCAAATATTTTACCTCAGACAGATGGTTTTCCATAGTAATTCCATCCAGGCTAAATCCCAGCAGTTGTCATTAAACAGAATTCTTTCACCTACCATTATGCATTATGCAATTCCAGCTTTCGGTCAGTCAGTCAGAAGCCTGTGACATGTTGGCTTAGGTATGTCAGAACCGTTGCTTGAACTTTCTGGGTTCAGAGGCAGACCTGGGCTAAAAAGCTCAAGGTCTTATCAACGGTTGAGTTCAGAGATTGCACTAAGAAACGGTCATTTCCTTGCTGGCATGTAAGCTTGTGTGAAGGGTGATTTGTAAACCCACGCTCACGATTCACCGTATTGTCAAACCCATTCCAATTAAGATTTATTCAGCGAACCATTTTAAGCAAACAGTGGTTTAACATCATACATCACCTAATTTACCAGGCAATTATATCACTTTAATCGAGAGCTTTCTTAGCTTATTAATGGCAGAATCCTGGGTGTAATAGGGAAATTTAAGCATATAGTCAGTCTTCCTGCTTTTTTATTTTTCTACAATCCCTCGATGGTGAGATGGGCGGCATTGAATTAAATAAATATTTGTTAAATTTACATGCTGCTCAAGTCTCACTTTGCTTTCTTAGGCTGCTGTAACTCTTTGCAGCTTTTGCTCATTTTGTTTCCTTCAGCGTAGGAAAGAAGCAGTCACAAAACAGAAAAAACTTACACAGGTGAAAGACAGACTATTTATATATTCATAGCTGGCTATATCTTTACATTTAGAGTATAACTTTTCACATTCATTTCATCTGTCAGTTGAAAATAGGCTGACACTCATCGTGTTTTATCGAGATTCCATTCCTTAGACTAGTAATTGTTCAATAATATATGTTATAAATGTGCCCCATAAATGTAGATGGAATCCCATACATTGAGGCTCAGATTTATTTGGATTTAAGACAATTAAAATCAAACGGCCTAAAAGTTGGAAAGTTTCTCATATGTTGACAAAGGAGAGAGACCTTTCTAAAATCATAAGTTCTAACAGAAGCCAGAATTCCAGTGTGCATTTTGTCCAAAACAGGATTGCTGCAATTAACTTAATTAGCAGCATGTATTATATCCTGAATGTGCCCCATAATGAATAGAAGAGCCAGCCTCAAGCAGCCTGCTGTGAAGTGCTATAAACTTTCTAATTCTTTCTCTCTCCCCCTCCCTCTTTCTTTCTTTCCCTTTCTTTGCCTTTCTTTCTCTCCCTCTCTCTCTCTCCCCCCATCTTTCTCCCTGTCTCTCCCTTTCTCTATCTGTCTCTCTCCCTCTCTCTCCGTCTCTGTATCTCTCTCCCTTTCTTTCTCTCTGTCTCTGTCACTGTCTCTTTCTGTCTATCTCTCTCCCTCCGTCTCTTTCTTTCTCTGTCTCTCCTTCCACCTCTTTCTCTCCATCTCTCTTCTCCCCCCCCCACTTACCCTTCCGTAAATGTCGTGGTGTGACAAATGTCAAAGGAATGGAAAGTTACTCAGTAACTATTTTTTATACTCTTGATCTTATCAGTGAGCTGAGTTGGATGACTTTGGCTAATAAGTACTAACCCAGCAACCTAAATAAATGCATGCACTTTATAGACGCACATTGCCAAGACGGTCTTCAGCAAGGCAGGGAGGAGGGACAGAGGGAGGCAGCCAAGGCAGCGCAGAATGAGTGGAAGGAGCATGGTAGGGCCGGAACCAGTTTTGGCTCCCCCGTTGGGAAATCTTGCTTTCACCAAGCTAGCACTGGCATCTTCCAAGCCATCAGATTGCAAGTCTATGCAGATTCTCAATCATGCAGGGCACGGTTGTCCCAGAGGTGTTTTTCCAAAAGGCAACTAGACTTTCTTGGGGGGGGGGGTTCTTTGAAAACATTTCGATTCTTATCCAAGAAGCTTCTTCAGTTCTGATTCAGATTACAAGTCCCATTATCCACGGCTGGCAAGATGCTTAGCTCGGTGGGTGGAGGGCACAAGAACTTACAGACCAAGTCAAATGGAGGGTGCCAGGTTGAGGAAGGCTGAGGTGGCCCCTTGGCAACTGAACCCAATGATTGGGATTTATCCCTTCAGCAAACCAACTTGGCCTTTGTGTCGTGAACTTCTCTGTCAGGTGTGTAGAACACAGCTGGCATAACCAACATCCTTCCATCCCAGGCTCAGTTTGGCTTGTTCTGGAATTGAGCTCTCAGAACAAGCCAACTTAACAGAATAACAGAGTTGGAAGGGACCCTGGAGGTCTTGTAGTCCAACCCCCTGCTCAAGCAGGAAACCCTATACCACAGGTCGGCAACCTGCGGCTCCGGAGCCGCATGCGGCTCTTTGAGCCTTCCCCTGTGGCTCCCAGCCTCCTCTGCCTTTGCAGAGAGAGACAGAGACAGAGAGAGGCAATTGTGCTTCCCTGCTTCTCTCTCTCTGTGTGTGTGTGTGTATGTGTAAAAGAGAGTGCACTCACATTGTTCTCCGAGGAGCTGAAAAGCTTACTGGGCGGAACTCCTCCCTTTGCTGCATCTCTGCAGGAAGCAGGAAGCAGGAAGGGCAGGAGAGAGCTAGCTAGCCCAGCTAGGCTGACTCAGGAATTCTGGGAGTTGAAGTCCATGAGTCATAAAAGAGAGAGGTTGCTTATTGGACAACAGCTTGAAGCTTGCCAGGTGAGCAGCAGATAGGAGGGGGGGGGAGAAAGAGAGAGAGAGAAAGAGAGAGAGAGGGAGGGAGAGAGAGAGGAAAGAGAGAGAGAGAGAAAGAAAGAGAGCGGGGGAAGAGGAGTGGCAGACCAAGGGCAGATAGAGAGGGAGGGACAGAGAGACAGAGAGAGAGAGAGACCCTTTTGACATCTAAAATGAAGATAACACTGCATATATCCTTTTTTTACGTGTGTGTGTGTGTGTGTATACACATACATATATACATATACATATACATATATACACACACACACATACATACACACACACACCTATAATAAAGATAAAAAAGGATATATGCAGTGTTATCTTCATTTTAAATATCAAAAGGGTTTTGCGGCTCCCAGTGTTTTGTTTTTGGTGGGAAACGGGTCCAAGTGGCTCTTTAAGTGTTTTGGGTTGCCTACCCCTGCCCTATACCATTTCAGACAAATAGTTGCCCAGTCTCTTCTTAAAAACCTCCAGTGTTGGAGCACCCACAACTTCTGGATGCAAGCCCTTTCACTGGTTAATTGTTCTCGCTGTCAGGAAATTTCTCCTTAGTTCTAGCCTTCAAGTTTTTGCTTCTGATTTAACCTTACATGCCAACACCTAGAAGCTATTCGTTAAGTTTTCAGATGCTTCTCGTCATCAGGGTTAGATCTGGGCCAAATGTTGGTTTTTCTGCATAACATAAAGGTTGCTTATAGAAGGTTTAGACTTTTCGCATTTGCAGAATTTGTATATTTTACCAATGCAGTATAGAGACTTTTTTTCAGACACGTGTGAGGTGTTTTTTTTTTTTTAAAAAAAAGAAATAACGATCCCTGTTATACTCCTGAAATACTATTCCCCCCCCCCCCAGGTCTGTTTGGTTCTTCTGCTTTCGAAAAGCATTAGCAAGTTGTCTGAACGTGGTCTGAAGTTGTCTGAAGGTTGAATCGTTGAAATGGAGTCCAGTTGCAATTATTCAACCTTCAGGCAACTGTACCTGGATAACTGAGAGAATCTTCATCAAGATTAATCTTCATTGACAAACTGGCCTTTTCAACAAACTATGGGCTGCAAAGTCATGAATAAGAATGGTTGACATTGTGTTTTTTTTCTGTACTTCTCCAAAGCAGGAAGTTGTTTATTTTATGTATATCATTGTTTTGATTGAGTTTTTCAGTTGTAACTTGCCTTGAGTTTCTCTGATCTAGCTTCCTTATCAATCTAATAGACTACCCTTGATATTGTTGTTACAGAAGGCTGCATGCCAGTTCGCACACTCGTGTTTGTTCAAATAATACGGTGGGATCTCTTCTGCTTCTCCCCCACCTCCCATCCTTGAGCTATTAAATCAGTCTTTCTTAACGTCTTTCTTAACTTCGGGCTGGGGGGTTCTGGGATTTGAAGTCCATACAGCTTAGAGCTGTCAAGTTTAAGAAATGCTATATTAGACAGCTGTTGTGGAACATGTAGAAAGTTACACGAAATGAGGCTTCTTCTGCCCCTTTGAGCCTTCACCTTCACCTTCTCCCTCTCTTTCTCTCCCTCCAGATACGAGATGAGTGGGGAAACAAGATATGGATCTGTCCCGGTTGCGAAAAGCCGGACGACGGTAGCCCAATGATTGGGTGTGACGATTGCGACGACTGGTATCACTGGTAAGTGGTGGAGGCCATGCTCAGCTTTCGAAGTCATGTGGTGGAACCGTTGTGGGAATTCTGGGAGTTGTAATCCCAGACCTACACACGATATAGTGTTCTCCTTGGAAATGATTGTTTATGATCTATTGTAATCAGCTGGGAGCATTCAGACAAAGATCTCAACGCTAAAATGTCCAAAACACAAAAAACTGTCCAAATTGGATCTTTTGGTCTACCTGCAATCATTTCTCAAGACTTTACAGGCAGTGCTTACCATCAGTCTGTGTTTCAAGGTGGCAGAAAGGAGGACATTGGTTTGGTCTGGTGCAGGGGTAGGCAACCTTGGCTCTTTTATGACTCGTGGATTTCAACTCCCAGAATTACTGAGCCAGCCATGCTGAGGGGAAAGGGAGAGGTTTCCAAGCTGAGCCATGCTGTCTCAAGAATTCTGGGAGTTGAAGTCCACCAGTCATAAAAGAGCCAAGGTTGCCTACCCTTGGTCTAGTGCAGTGGTTCTCAACCTGTGGGTCGGGACCTCATTTGGGGTCGAACGACCATTTCACGGGGGTCGCCAAACAACGCAGTCCGCCATTTTTTCCCCCTTTTCCTTAGCTGTGCTACTCCCTTTTATTCTATTGGCTTTTGAAAGCCAATAGAATAGACTCTCGTGAATAGAGTCTAATTCTATTGGCTTTCAAAAGCCAATAGGAATTGTCCAGGCTGTCTCTGCCCTGCTGAGCCCACCAAAAGTCCCATTCTGCAAACGGTGCTGCACCAGTTAAGTAGTCCTCGACTTACGATCGGTTGAGTAGTCCTCGACTTACGACTGGTTGGGGGTCGCGGCATTAAAAAGGTTGAGAACCACTGGTCTAGTGTCTTAAGGCACCAGGCTGGAAACTAGGAGACCATGAGTTCTAGTCCCACCTTAGGCATGAAAGCTGGTCATGTGACTCTGGACCCATCACCAGGAGGCAGTGAGTTCCAGTCCCACCTTAGGCAAGGAAGCCAATTGGGTGACTTTGGGCCAATTACCAGGAGACAGTGAGTTCTAGTTCTGCCTTGGGCATGAAAGCCAGCTGGGTGACTTGAGGTCAGTACCTTTCTCTCAGCCCAACTCACCTCACAGGGTTGCGGTTGTGAGGAAAACAGAAGGAAGAAGCTGAGTTGGATATGTTTGCCCCCTTGAATTATTTGTAAAAAGAATAAAGGCTGGCTGGCTGGCATGATGGATGGGTGGACGGGTGGGTGGGTGGATATAGATACTATATTTAATAGTACCAGGCACGAAAGATCAAGTCCACATATGAAGGTCCAATTAAAGTGATTTATTGCTTAAAAAAAACCCTTAAGTATAAGAATCTTCTCAACTAACTGTTAGCACTTGCTTGGAGTTAGATAAAGACCAGCAGAATTCAAGGAGAGTTGGACTTTAGTCTGCTTGTGGCTACCTAGAAATTTTGAACTCTTTTAACTCCGCCTCCAGCTTCTGCCACCTCCTTCTCCTACCACAAGTAAATGTAAAATCGTTAAATCTGGTTTATTTTTTCCCCAGCCTTTCCTGTTTTGGGGGCATTCCATCCCCAGGCCTAACACAAGCCCTCATTTTAAATGATTTTATAGACCCCTATCTTGGGCAAACAGGCTTTGCTAGCAGCCAAGTGGTACATTTGGCCTGTTCGTACTCTTTGCGGTATTGAATTCCTTCTTGCAAAGCACTGGTGTGAATATAGCGTTCCCTGAATTTTCATTACTTAAATAATCCTAAGAGTATTTTTTTCGGAACTGAAAAACAGACCCGTTCTACAACTGAAAGGGTTTATTCAGCGAACTGAGTAATCGTTCTACACATTTAAACAGACAACTGATCTCAGTGGCTATTAAAAAAAAAAAAAAAAAAAGTTTAAACTTTTTTCCTTCAACCCTTTAATTTCCTATATTTCTCAGCTAAATAAATAAAAGCTCTGGCTTGCGTGTTCATATCTGTTTAAAGGATGGGGAAATACAACCAAAAAAAAACAGGGCCCTAAAATGATTAAAAACAGTAAAGGAAGCGCTACCAAAAAAAGAAAAAAAAACTCAGAAAGAAAATTATTTATGTACAGATGCATTCCAGTTTATGCACGCTGTGAAAAAAATATATATATCAGGAAGTACAATTCAGAGAAAACGCATAACGCTAATACTCAGAGATACACAGCTATTCTAAGTATCTAAGGACACGTTTCATGAGAAACTACAGGAAATAACCCTTGTGTAAATTCACCGGTGCTTCATTTTATTCATTATCTACAGGAGATTTTGAGGTGGGGAAAAACACGAGATCAGCGCTGACGCCATTTAAATTAAAATTGTGGAATCTCTTCCATGTAGGCGATGCCCCATACAATTTCGTGTGTGTGTGTGTGTGTGTGTGTGTGTGTGTGTGTGTGTGTGTGTGTGAAAGTAAAGCCATCCTCAAACAAAACGTATTGCTTTTTTTTAAAAAACCCACGTTCTATCAAACCACCATCACAGGATGGTGAACTGTCGCTCCCTTGCCTTTAAATCAGTGGTTCTCAACCTGTGGGTCGGGACCCCATTTGGGGTCGAACGACCATTTCACGGGGGTCGCCAAACAACGCAGTCCACCATTTTTTCCCCCTTTTCCTTAGCTGTGCTACTCCCTTTTATTCTATTGGCTTGTGAAAGCCAATAGAATAGACTCTCTTGAATAGAGTCTAATTCTATTGGCTTTCAAAAGCCAATAGGAATTGTCCAGGCTGTCTCTGCCCTGCTGAGCCCGCCAAAAGTCCCATTCTGCAAGCGGTGCTGCACCAGTTGAGTAGTCCTCGACTTACGACCGGTTGAGTAGTCCTCGTCTTATGACCGGTTGGGGGTCGCGGCATTAAAAAGGTTGAGAACCACTGCTTTAAATCAAATTACAGTGACTTAACTGATTCGCTTAGTGACTATTCAAAGTTACGACGGCACTGAAAAAAAGTCACTTGAGGACTGTTTTTTTTTCCACACTTACTGTACAACCATCTCAGCCTCCTCATGGTCACGTGATCAAAATTCCGACGCTTGGCAACTGGCATGTACTTACGACGGTTGCAGTATCCCGGGGTCACGTGATCCCCTTTTGCAACCTTCCGACAAGCCAAGTCAGTGAGGAAGCCAGATTCAAATTAACAACCATCTGTGACTAACTTAACCCCTGTGGTGAGTCATTTACCCCCCCCCCCCAGGCAAGAAAAGTCATAAAATGGGGCAAACCTCACTTAACGACGGTTTCGCTTAGCCACAGAAATTTGGGGCCTAGCTGAGGCCGTAAGTCAAGGACTACCTGTAGTTATTTAATCCTGTTCAATTTGTAGAAAATGGTTCTCCTTCTCTGCTGTCTTCACTCCTTGTCCCTTTCCTTTGCAGGCCTTGCGTCGGCATCACAGCTGCTCCCCCAGAAGAGATACAGTGGTTCTGCTCCAGATGCGCCAGCAAAAAGAAGGACAAAAAACACAAAAAGGGGAAACACAAAGCACACTGAGGTGGTGGAGAATTGTCAGGTGGGGACCCTGGACCTTCCTGTTCCCAAGTCCTCTTTCAGAGGGATCTGGTCCAGCTTCTGCTGCCTGTCCGTTGCCATCACATTTCTGAGGATTTGGATTCCTGGAGGAACCACAAAGATGCACAATCTTAAGACACAATTCTGTCCCTCCCGTTCTCTCTCTCTCTCTCTCTCTCTCTCCTCCACCAAGTGTGACAGACATGAATTGAGAATTTATGGACTCACCAGCCAGAAGAACAATCAGCTGAGCAGCAAAGACTTCTGTAAATATAGCCACTTTTTCCAAGTCTGTGTTTGCCCGGTTTAAGAACCGGGAGAGGCTAATAATTATGATCCTTTCGAAGCCCTTGGAGTGATTTACACAGCCTCTGCAAAGCCAGAAAATCAGATGTGATTCGGGATGGAGTAAAGGACTGGTAGATATTCTTCTGAAGGGAGTATTTGAAACTTTACTTTCTCCTCGTTTTTTTTTCCTTCTCCCATTTTTTTTTACGACAACGTAAATAAATTTGCCTTAGCTTTTTGTGTAATAACTTCCCTTTTCTTTTGGGGTGTGCGTTTGTCTATTGGGGTGGTACGATTCTCTTCTCCAACTGAAAATACGAGATAGAATTTTTCTCTCCCCTCCAAAGCCCAGTGGAATTAAGATTCAAAAAGACTCCATCTTTGAAAAAAGAACAGATTCTTGCTTTGCTCATTTCAGAAGTTCATCCAAGCACTTCCTAGAAATAGATTTACTTACTTATTTTACTCAGGTTGATATTTAGAAGGCACCGTGGCTATTTTAAAATTGGCTACCGTACAGGTAGCTTTCGACTTCGAACCACAGCTGATCCCAAAATTTCCCTGGCTAAGTGAGACAGTAAATAAATTTGGCCTCATTTTATGACCTATCTTGCCACAGTTGTTAAGTGAATCACTGCAGCTGTTGGTTGGTAACACGGTTGTTAAGTGAACCTGGCTTTCCCATTGACTTTGCTTGTCAGAAGTTCACAAAAGGGGATCACATAACCCTGGGACGCTGCAACTGTTATAAGTACATGTCAGTTTCCCAGCGTCCAAATTTTGATCACATGACCAGAGGGATGCTGTTATGGTTTGTAAGTGTGAAAAACGTTCATATGTCCCTTTTTACAGTGCCGATGTAACTTCGAACAGTCACTAAACCAATGATAGTTAAGTCAAGAACTACCTGTAGTTTATCCAAGCACTTCCTAAAAATAGATTTGTTGACTCAAGTCGATACCTGGAAGGCACTGCAACTATTTTGAAATTTGCCTCAGAATTATTTTTAGGACTTTGTTGTTTTACATTTTTTATATATATTTTTTTTCCTCATGTTGTGGAAGGTTCTATAGCAGTGGTTCTCAACCTATGGGTCGGGACCCCATTTGGGGTCGAACGACCATTTCATGGGGATCGCCAAACAACGCAGTCCACCATTTTTTCCCCCTTTTCCTTAGCTGTGCTACTCCCTTTTATTCTATTGGCTTTTGAAAGCCAATAGAATAGACTCTCTTGAATAGAGTCTAATTCTATTGGCTTTCAAAAGCCAACAGGAATTGTCCAGGCTGTCTCTGCCCTGTTGAGCCCGCCAAAAGTCCCATTCTGCAAATGGTGCTGCACCAGTTGAGTAGTCCTCGACCTACGACCGGTTGAGTAGTCCTCGACTTACAACCGGTTGGGGATCGCGGCATTAAAAAGGTTGAGAACCACTGTTCTATAGATTTCTGGATGCAGATGTGATGGAGACTCAATCCATGTATTCATTTCTACTTTTTCAACCCAAGACTTTAAAGCAGGGGTCTCCAAGCTTGGCAACTTTATGACTCATGGACTTCAACTCCCAGAATTCCTCAGCCAGCCAGGAATTCTGGGAGTTGAAGTCCACAAGTCTTAAAATTGCCACGTTCAGAGACTCCCTGCATTTAAGATACAGCATTTTTTCTGTCTCTTTTACCTCAGAACCAAAAGATACTGGCCAATAACACTAAGGATCCATCGTATTCTGCGTTTTGAAATTCAGGTTTAAAATCCCTTGTATTTAACTGGAATAACAGGCCCACGGAAATAACTGTGAGCAATGCATGGATGTATTTTAGTCAGCATGTTTTTCCTTCGTATCTTTGGGGGCTAATGTTCAGGAAACACCTGAGGCTGTGGTGAGAAAGCAGGGTTATTTAAATATATGGGTTTTGCCACCTAAATGCAGGTATTTTTCGTAAGAGTGATTAAAAGAAGAAAGAGAAACTCACTTGTGCATATTGAAAATATCCTCAGAATGAGGAGAAAACTCGTTCAGCGGACCAGGGCAATCCTCACCCAACATTGCCTTAATTTGTGATCAGAAGTTGACCTGCCAACTTCTATCTATGCTTAGCCTGCAAATTGATCATTTTTTTTTATTAAAAAAAATGAGGTTTCTTCTGCAGCCGGGAAGTTTAATGCAAGATGCTCGACCAAAATGGGAGGCTTAGTCGGCCTGTCACGTGTCCGAATTAAACCTGGTGGATTTTCAGGAGCGCCTCTCTCTTTTAAACTTTGGCACGCGTCCTTTTAAAAGACCGCTAAGGCTGGTATTCTGGGAATTAAAACACCACCAAAGAAAGAAGCTGAGCTTTATGTCAACAGTAGCAGAGAGAATTTTAAGTCAGAAATCTGTTCTTTTCTACTTAGTCCCTGGTCAATCTTGACCAGATTCGCATTCAAATCAGAATAGGAATCAGACTTTTGTTTGTTTTTCAATTTGGTTTTATGACCTTTTTTTTTTTTAATGCAGTTTTGGAAAAGGCAAATTCCATTCGGGCTTCGGATGTACATTATTCCTACTTTGGGCCAACAAAATGGTTGCCGTGAGACCTACAAATATTATTTGTCCATTTGTCAAAGAGGTAAATAAACCGTAGTAGTAATACGAAGTCCACATTCCCCATTGCGCTTAAGGAAAAATAAAATAGTTTCCTGGTTCAGAAGTTAAATCACTGTGCTTTTTATTTTTACGGTCAACAACAAGTTCTCTGGACAAATGGGGTGATTTTAAAACACGAAAAGATCAGAATCAGGAGCCGAACAAAACACATTAATAAATAACGCAGGAGAAAATGTTACCAATAAAAAAAATAGCTGAGCCATTATTTTGTTATAAAGTGGACACTGAAACAAATTACATGAATACAGGTAGTCCTCGACTTACAACAGGGACCGTTTATTGACCGTTCAAAGTTACAACCACACTGGAAAAAGTGACTTGTGTTTTTCACATTGAACGACCATTGTAATCATGTAATCAAAATTTGAATGCTTTTTAACTGATTCGTATTTATGACGGTCGCGGCGTCCCGGGTCATGTGATCCCCTTTTGCGACCTTCTGACAAGCAAAGTCAATGGGGAAGCCGGATTCACTTAACAACCGTGTTATTCAACTTAGTGGTGTCAGGAAAGGTCGTAAAAGCGGGCAAAGCTCCCTTAACAACCTTCTGCCTTGAGGGGGGGCTGCAACCTTGTCACCCATTGTACCACTTTTAGGATATGGCAACATCCGAGTACCACCAGTCGCCTAGGAAGGTGTCAAAAACGTGAGGACCCCCCCAAAAACAAAAGGAAAAAAGTGATAAAGTACAGGTAGTCCTCGACTTAAAACAGTCCTCTTAGTGACTGTTCGAAGTTACAAGGCACTGAAAAAAGTGCCCCACAAGGCACAGCCAAGCAAGACACCTGCCTGCCCACCTGGCGACGCTCTTCCTCCTGTCCGAGGTTGCCATTGTTGTGAGCATTTCTGTTGAGGATTGGCAGCGAGGGTGAGGTGGGGGTGTTTGGTTTTTATTCCCGTCTGCTGGGTGGTTGCATCAGGTTTTGGTAACTTCACATGACCTTGGGACACTGGGACCGTCATAAATATGAAGCAGTTGCCAGCATCTGAATGTAAATGGAGATTGCAACATTCTAGCTGATCGGCGCTTCATCTGGGCTCAGCAGAAGTGTCAGGATCAGTGCTGCTTTCCAGCTGGAGCTACTTCAGGGCTTAGCAGAAGCACCTGGATCAGCGCCGAGCTCCAGTTGGAGCCTGGCGCTGATCCTGGCGCTTCCACTGAGCCCTGACAGCCCTGAAGAAGCGCCGATCGGCTGGAAAGCAGCACTGATCCTGGCACTTCCGCTGAGCCCTGACAGCCCTGCAGCTCCAGCCATCTCTCGCTCAGGCTTGTGCGGTGCTGCCACCGGTTCAGCTCATTCCCCTCCCCCACTACTTTTCTAGGATGTTCGTGTACCACCTGCCAGGTGCCAATGTACCACAGGTGGTACCCGTACCACTGGTTGAAAAGTCCTGGACTAGATGACCTACGAAGTCCCTTCCAACTCTGTTATTCTATTCTAAATCCAGAACCCCACAAATGGCAAGGACGGGAGCCGGATGGAGAGATGAAGAATGTAATTATTTATTTAGCGTACGGCAGTGGTTCTCAACCTGTGGGTCAGGACCCCATTTGGGGTCGAACGACCATTTCACGGGGGTCACCAAACAACGCAGTCCACCATTTTTCCCCCCCCTTTCCTTATTCTATTGGCTTTTGAAAGCCAATAGAATAGACTCTCTTAAATAGAGTCTATTCTATTGGCTTTCAAAAGCCAATAGGAATTGTCCAGGCTGTCTCTGCCCTGCTGAGCCCGCCAAAAGTCCCATTCTGCAAACGGTGCTGCACCAGTTGCACCGACTTACGACCGGTTGAGTAGTCCTCAACTTACGACTGGTTGGGGGTCACGGCATTAAAAAGGTTGAGAACCACTGGCGTATGGCCTATTATACACGGACTTGCAATATGGATTAACATTTCACCTAGAAAACACCGTAAAATTTGAATGTTAAAAAGAGCTATATTCAGATATGTAGGCCATTTAACCACTGAAGTGCAGCATCGCTTATGTGGGAAAAAAAATCAAATACTGGACCCGTATATTTACAGCCGGTCACAATGTGAGTTACATGGGACCTCAATTTGTGGAGAACAAACGTTGGATATCATGGAGAGCTACTCAGCCGGACGGAGTGGAAGACTCTTAATTTCCAGGTTATTTCTTTTTGCAGAGATAACCTCCCTGCACATTGGTAGGTACAGATGAGCATATAATGTTTACCTCTGGCCAGGTGTTCTTTTTCCTCTGGAATCTGGATAGTATCCGCTGCTAAGCACAGTTGGCTTCTCTATTCTGCCCCATCAGATCTGCGATTCCAAAGAGAAACCCAAGGAAACGAGAGCGCATCAAAACCTTGCCAAGTTCGCCCAAGCTTTTACAGAGATAAAATGCCGTGCGTTGCTTTCTGTATCACCTAAGCTCTTCCCCCCCCCCTTCCCTTTGGAATAGGACAATTAAGGGCTGAGTAACCAGATTAAAGTATAAAATGAACACCGAGATACGGAGACCTCACCGGCAAGACTGTTAATGAATGAGGTTTGCTAATGCCAGGCTGGCTAAGTTTTCGGTAACTCGGAGTTTTACGGCCAATCTTTAAAGTCATTTTCTGCCTTTCCCGGCCTTTAGATTGGTTTTTGTTTTGTTTTGTTTTGTTTAGAAGCCTAAAAGTGGATGCATATCCTTGCCTGCAGAGAGAAGCTGATAATGTTCTGAATAATGTCTCTCTTAACAACCCCGTTCTCCCCTAAGGAAATGATCTTTGGTTATTCGGAGGGAGACACTGGGCATTAATGCCCTTCTCAGAACACACAAAACAATTCGGTTGCACCATGCAGTATGAACATTGGAGGACCTAAAGCAGTCTAGCAAGTTGTTGCAAACCGAGGCGGGGTGTTTAAAGGACAGGGCAGCACTTCTGTGGGCCTCGGTTTCTGCTCGTGGGCAGCGGTGGCAAAAATATCCTTCCCCAGTTGCTCCTCAGTTGCTCCGCCCTTTCCACCATACCTAACCAGCACGTTCCAATATCTCAGGGGCTGCCATAAAGAAGAGGGAGTCAAGCTATTCTCCAAAACCCTGAAGGCAGGACAAGAAGCAACAGATGGAAACTAATCAAGGAGAGAAGCAACCTAGAACAAAGGAGAAACTTCTTGACAGTGAGAACAATTAACCAGTGGAACAATCTGCCTCCAGAAGCACTGGGAAGTTTTTAAGAAGAGACTGGACAACCATTTGTCTGAAATGGCATAGGGTTTCCTGCCTGAGCAGGGGGTTGCACTGGATGACCTCCAAGGTCCCTTCCAACTTTATCATTATTATTAGTAGTATTAATATTATTATTATCTAGACAGGACCATTTGCATTACAGGTAGTCCTTGGAACTTACAACCACTCGTTTTAGTGGCCATTCCAAGTTACAACAGCACTAAGAAAAGTGACTTATGACCGTTTTTCACACTTGACAACCGTTGCAGCATCCCCAAGGTTGTCTTCTTCTTCGGCCATATCCGTTATCGGACGTTGGCGATCATGTTGGCGATCCTGTTTTTATCAGCAGCCGCACAAAAAAGTGCTGCTGAGTTTTGTCCAAACCAGTCCCTTAGATTATGAAGCCATGATGTTCTTCTTCTGCCTGGACCTCGTTTGCCTTCCATCTTTCCCTGGAGGATTAAATGGAGTATGCCGTATTTTTCTGGGTGTCACATCACATGTCCGAAATATTCTAATTTTCGTTTTTTAATTGTTTTGATGATTTCCCTCGGCTTTCCCAGACGGCTTATCACCTCCTCATTTCTGATCTTGTCAACCCAGCTTCTACATAACAGCCGCCTGTAAATCCACATTTCAAATGCTTCTAGTCTCTTCAGGTGGCCTTCTGTCAGAGACCAGCTCTCTACTCCATAGAGTAGGACAGAAAAAAGATAGCATCTGACAAGCCTGATTTTCAGTCTTAGGCTTATGTCGCGACTGCAGAAGACCTTTTTCATTTTGAAGAATGCTGTTCGGGCTTTTTCTATCCTCGTCTTTACTTCAGCGGTCATGTCCCAGTTTTCATGTACTTTGGAACCGAGGTGTGTGATCCCCAGGGTCACAGGATCAAAATCCAGCCGCTTCGCAACCGGCTCATATTTTTGGTAGTTGTGTAACATCACGGGATCACCATTTTTGTGACCTCCTGACAAGCAACGTCAAGGGAGGGGGGGACAGGCTCACTTAACAATCTTGTTACCAACTGCCTTGTTGTCAAGTGGATCGCTGCAGTCGCGAAGTTAGGCACACGCTCGTAAAGTGGATCTGCTAGTCCTCGACCCACGACCACGATGGAGCCCAACGTTTCTGTTGCTGAGCAAGACAGTTGTGATGTATGTTTTGCCCTGTGGTGCGACCTTTGTTGCCACAGTTGTGGAGTGAAACACCTGAGCTGTTAAATTAGCAACACGGTTGTGAAGTGAATCTGGCTTCCTGCGTTGTCAGAAGGTAGCAAAAAAGAGATCACGTGACCCCGGGACACTGTGATCATCCTAAATCAGTGGTTCTCAACCTTTTTAATGCCGTGACCCCCCAACCGGTCGTAAGTCGAGGACTACTCAACCGGTCGTAAGTCAAGGACTACTCAACTGGTGCAGCACCGTTTGCAGAATGGGACTTTTGGCGGGCTCAGCAGGGCAGAGACAGCCTGGACAATTCCCATTGGCTTTGGAAAGCCAATAGAATTGGACTCTATTCAAGAGAGTCTATTCTATTGGCTTTCAAAAGCCAATAGAATAAAAGAGAGGAGCACAGCTAAGGAAAAGGGGGGGAAAAATGGCGGACTGCGTTGTTTGGCAACCCCCGTGAAATGGTTGTTCGACCCCAAATGGGGTCCCGTCCCACAGGTTGAGAACCACTGTCCTAAATACACACAGGTTACCAAGTGTACGAATTTTGATCACGTGACCCTGGGGGTGCTGCAACGATGGTTGAACGGTCATGTCCACTTTCTTCAGTGCTGTTGTAACTTTGAACAGTCACTAAATGAATTGTTGTTAAGTCGAGGACTACGTGGAAACTGGTCATTCTTTTTATTTATATCAGCGGTTCTCCACCTGTGGGTCGGGACCCCATTTGGGGGTCGAACGACCATTTCACGGGGGTCGCCAAACAAGGCTGTCCGCCATTTTTTCCCCCTTTTCTTTGGCCACGCCCCTGGCACCCGGTGATGTATAAGTGGTTGGGGGTCACCACAACATGGGGAACTGTATTATGGGGTCGCGGCATTAGAAAGGTTGAGAACCACTGATTTATATCAATCTACTCCATTTCTTTCTTTTTTTCTTTTTTCCTATACTTACTATAGGAAATTACGATAGCTCGTCGTTCTCAGGGGCAGGCAAGCAATCTGGGAAGATTCTTGTTATCAGAGGCGGTCAATAATAAAGTATCTGCCTTGTGTTATTCACAAATGGCTTGGCTTGCTTGCATCTGACCCCGCGTCCCTACAGCTGGACTACCTTTCTCGGTTTGGCCCGAGTGGAAGACGAGCCTTCTCATGTGAAAGCGCCTACAATTTGGGTTTTCGGCTTGAAGAACAAGTTGGGCAGCCACACAAACCCTGTTGATTGATCTACCCTGGATTTCTCAAGAGGTTGAGGAGATGCTTATCCAAAGATACCTCAGAAAGGCAGGGACTGGCCTCCTCCACCTTAATGAGTTCCTCATCCTGACAACACCTTGGTGATCACAAGGTGTTCTTTCCTGCACCGCTTTGCAGGTGGCACTTAGGAATGCTTGAGGAGTGGGAACATCTCCAGAAGAACGTGCTTTTGCTACCGCAGGCCGCCATCCTAATTTCTGGCTGCCTAATTTCTGCTTATTTCCACAACTTCTCCAATCGCCTCTGCTCCTGTTGGTTGCAGTCGCTTCTCCCACACAACAGCCCTTGCTGGTTTATTGCTCCCATCTGAATGCTAAATTTCTCTCCCCTCTGCCACCCCATGGCCGAAATGATTTTATAGACAGGTAGTTCCATCTGAAAACATCCAGACCTATTGAAGATGAGGATCTCCTATTGAATTGTTCGCTTCAATTTGCAACTCAACATTTTAAACACTCAAAAGCACCTGAGGCCAGGACAAGAAGCAAAGGGTGGAAACTGATCAAGGAGAGAAGCAACCTAGAACTAAGGAGGAATTTCCTGATAGTGAAAACAATTAACCGGTGGAACGGCTTCATTCCAGAAGGTGTGGGTGCTCCATCACTGGAGGTTTCTAAGAAAAGACTGGACAGTTGCTTGTCTGAAAAGGCACAGGGTTTCCTGCCTGAGCAGGGGGTTGGACTAGATGACCTCCAGCATCCCTTCCAACTCTGTTATTTTATTAAGAGGGGGTCGACCTATTCTCCAAAAGAGCTGAAGGCAGAACCAGAAGCAACAGGTGGAAACTAATCAAGGAGAGAACCAACTTAGAACTAAGGAGAAATTTCCTGACACTGAGGACAATTAATCAGTGGAACCACTTGCCTCCAGGAGTTGTGGGTGCTTCAGCATTCAGCCCTTAGCAATAGCATTTAGATTTATGTACCACTTCATAGAGCTTTACAGCCCTCTCTAAGCAATTTTACAGAGTCAGCTTATCGCCCCCAACAATCTGGGTTCTTCATTTTACCGACCTCAGAAGGAAGGAAGGCTGAGTCAACCTTGAGCTGGTGATAGCATTGAACTTCTGGCAGTCAGCAGAATTAGCCTGAAATTCTGCATTCTAACCACTGCGCCACCATGGGCCTTTTTAAGAAAAGGTAGAACAGCCATTAGTCTGAAATGGTATAGGGCAGGGGTAGGCAACCTTGGCTCTTTTATGACTCGTGGACCTCAACTCCCAGAATTCCTGAGCCAGCCATGCTGAGGGGAAAGGGAGAGGTTTCCAAGCTGAGCCATGCTGGCTCAGGAATTCTGGGAGTTGAAGTCCACGAGTCATAAAGTGGCCTAGGCCTAGGCCAGGGGTAGGCAACCTTGGCTCTTTTATGACTCGTGGACCTCAACTCCCAGAATTCCTGAGCCAGCCATGCTGAGAGGAAAGGGAGAGTTTCCAAGCTGACCCATGCTGGCTCAGGAATTCTGGGAGTTGAAGTCCATGAGTTATAAAACGGCCTAGGCCTAGGCCAGGGGTAGGCAACAGTGGCTCTTTTATGACTGGTGGACTTCAACTCCCAGAATTCCTGAACCAGCCTGGTTCAGCTTGGAAACCTCTCCCTTTCCCCTCAGCATGGCTGGCTCAGGAATTCTGGGAGTTGAAGTCCACAAGTCATAAAAGGGACAAGTTTGAAGACTCCTGGTTTAAATCATTCCCTAGGCCAGGGGTAGGCAATCTTGGCTCTTTTAGGACTCATGGACTTCAATTCCCAGAATTCCTCAGCCAGCATGGCTCAGCTTGGAAACCTTTCCCTTTCCCCTCAGCATGGCTGGCTCAGGAATTCTGGGAGTTGAAGTCCATGAGTCATAAAAGAGCCAAGGTTGCCTACCCCTGGTATAGGGTCTTCTGCTTGAGCAGGGGATTAGACTCACTAGAAGACCTCCAAGGTCCCTTCCAACACTGTTATTCTGCATTTCTTAAAAATCATTCAAATTTGCTTTCATTTACTGAGTGCTTCAACAGATCTCAAGTGACCTGATACCCATCACATATTTCCCATCAGATCTGAACATCATGATTTGTCAGCCATCCAATATGCTCAATTACTGAGGGCTACTGCAGGTCAGCTATTAAATATCATTGTGCATCAGTTGTTAGGCAGGCCCAATTAAGATTCTACTGAATGTTATACTCAAACATAGAATCATAGATATAAATCCTTCCATGCTCCATCGTTCAGTCAGAACTGAAGAAGCTTCTTGGATGCAAAGTGAAATGCTTTCAAGCAAAACAAAGGAAGTCCAGTTGCCTTTTAAAAAAGCACCATCGGGCCATCTGACTTTTAAATTTGTAAAGAAGATCTCTGAAGGTCCACTCTTTCTCTGTTTTATTTTCCTGATGCAAACTCAAGAGTTAAGTATGTTGGCTAATTCCAGCGTGCCCGCTTAAGCAGCCTTCTAAGACATTAAACCAAGATATTTATGGAGATTCTCCATCGTCCAGGTCATGGTTGTCCCAAAGGTGCTTTTTCTAAAAGGCAACCGCAGTTTCTCGAGGCTTTCTTTGAAAATGTTTTGTTTCTTCTCCAAGAAGCTTCTTCGGTTCTCTTGAATGAGAAAGTGAAACATTTTATTTATTTATTTATTTATTTATTTATTTATTTGTGAGACTTATATACCGCTTTAAGTGCAAGCACTCTCTAAGCGGTGTACACCAGTAAGCAATGAATATATATATTTACATGGCCCCCAACAATCTGGGTCCTCATTTTACCTACCCTGGAAGGATGGAAGGCTGAGTCAACCTTGAGCCGGTGAGATTTGAACCGCTGACCTGCTGAACACAGTCAGCTAAAGTGGCCTGCAGTACTGCACTCCAACTGCTGTGCCACCTCGGCTCTTTTTCAAAGAAAACAGCAAGAAAATCCAGTTGCCTTTTAGAAAAAACACCTTTGGGGCTTTATTAAGAGTTGCTATGCTATCGGAAGACCTGGAAAATGAAGATAGGGATAAAGACACTACAGTTGGTTGACTGAAGGCAACTTTGGAGAGGTTGTGTGGTTTCAACAACCAGGGAGTGTGGCTGCAGGAAAAAAAAAAAAAAAAGGATTCCACTAACGTGAATTTTTCATTTTAGCAAAATTCACCGACAAGTCTGTATGATCCTTTCCTATGTGTTTCGCCATTTTTCCCTTGCAACTTTCAATTTCTACTTATACATGTAGTCCTCAACTTACAGTCCTTACAGACCCTTTGAAGTTACAATAGCACTGAAAATGGTGACTTACGACCGTTTTCACACAACCGTTGAAGCATCCTTGGGGTCACATGATCAAAATCAAAATCACAGTTTTATGACGGTCACAGTGTCCCGGGGGGGGTGTCACGGGATCCCCTTTTGCGACCTCCTGACAACCAAAGTCAACAGGGGAAGGCAGATTCACTTAACAACCGTATGTGACTAACTTAACAACTGCAGTGATTCACTTAACCACCGTTGGCAAGAAAGGTCATAAAATGGAACTAAACTCCCTGAACATCCATCTTGCTTAGCAACGGAAATTTTGGGGTCAGTCGTGGTTGTGAGTCAAGGATTACCTGTAATTAAAAAGTTTAGTTTGGGAATTTTGGGTCCAAACCTAGAGTAGACAACCTATTCTTTTCCTGCAGGAATAATGTGTTGCGTGTCACTTGGTACTTTCTGAGACACTGGCAAATCACAAAGTCACCATGAACCGAGCTGAGTTGGACGGAGCCTCTCTTTATGAAATACATCTATTTTAGAGTAGACCTTAAATTATTGTTTGCACCTCTCTCTTGTCTATCAGTTTTGAGCAGCCATGCTCAGAGGGACTTCTGAATCCAGAATGGATCTTCTATGAAGATTCTCAACGTTTACAAACTTCTCAGGATCCGCTGGTTGAGAAGACATCTTCAATGGCTTTATAACAATGACCAGCTACATGTTAGACAGGCCTCCAACGAGCTTGACTATGCCTGCCACCCATCTTGGCAAGGGAGGGTCTTGGAGAGGTTAGGAAGAATCCTAGCCTGTAATTGTGGTTAGATGTGCAAGATGTCAGGTATGCAAGGATTCTGAAATGAAGTCTCCTCTACCACAGGTAAACCTGTTGATTTGCAGTTCTGGGCACAGATCCAAAGCTGGCCTGCATTACGCAAAGAATATGTGTAGGATGGGAATAAGTGCTATGTTTAGGAAATAGCATCCCATGACTTATTTTAATTCTTTAGGCAATGAGAAAGCTTATTAAGCCCTTTATCTCTTCTCCAATGGTCCTTATCAACACCTGAGAGTTATCGTTTGTATTCCTGATTAGATGTTCTTTCTCACATTTTACCAGTGCAAGACAGATGGGAATTATGCAGGAAGATAATTTATTCAACTTCCATTGATACATCTTGTGTGTCGTTCCTCCACTTTCTTTGAGAAAGAAAACACTTTCCAAGTTCATTGTTAATAGTTTATATAATATACAGTATCTGACATTGTAGGTATCTGTACCTACTACTAGATAAGATAGAAAAATGTGGGATAGACAGCATCACCACCAGATGAATTTGTAACTGGCTGACAAACGGCACTCAGCATGTAGTCCTTCATGGTACTGCATCTATAGGGAGGGAAGCAAGCAGTGGGGTACCCCAAGGTTTTGTCCTAGGCCAAGGGTAGGCAACCTTGGCTCTTTTATGACTGGTGGACTTCAACTCCCAGAATTCCTGAGCCAGCCATGCTGAGGGGAAAGGGAGAGGTTTCCAAGCTGAGCCATGCTGGCTGAGGAATTCTGGGAGTTGAAGTCCACCCATCATAAAAGAGCCAGGGTTGCCTACCCCTGGCCTAAGCCCTCCTGTTCTAAGTGGTGAGCCTCCTAGACCAGGGGTAGTCAACCTTGACTCTTTTATGACTCGTGGACTTCAACTCCCAGAATTCCTGAACCAGCATGGGGGAACTATGGCCCCTTCATGACTCAGGACTTCAATTCCCAGAATTCCTGAGCCAGCATGGCTCAGCATGGAAACCGCTTCCTTTCCCCTCAGCATGGCTGGCTCAGGAATTCTGGGAGTTGAAGTCCACGAGTCATAAAAGAGCCAAGGTTGCCTACCCCTGGTCTAAAGCCATACACTGTGGCCCGGTACTCTTCAATATCTTCATAAACAATTTACATGAGGAAATAGAAGGGGAACTCATAAAATTTGCAGGCGACACCAAGGTGGCAGGAATAGCCAGCCCCTCAGAAGATAGGGTCAAGATCCAGGTGGATCTCCACAGACTTGAACACTGGGCCCTATCTAACAAAATGAGCATGAAATTCAGTGAGAAAAGGTTTTACATTGAGTCTATGGAGATTCTCAGTCATCCAAGCCATGGTTTTCCCAAAGTTGTTTTTTTTCAGAAGGCCACTGGACTTTCTTGTTTTTAATTTGAAGACATTTCGCTTCTCATCCGAGAAGCTTCTTCAGCTCTGACTGGATGGTGGGGAATGGAAGGATTTATACTCCTTGCAGACAGCTGGTCATTTGCCTTCTTTTAGAGAGTCGTTGAGGCCACTTGGAGGTTTGTCTGTGTCCTCAGAGTCACCTGGGTGACGCAAATGGGTGTGGTGCAGACGAACCATCACTTCAAGGAACAATCCTTCCTTGTTCAGACCAAGACTGATGGATTCTTCTAGCATTCTTCTCTAGTCACCATCTCCAGATCTACAATTCTATCTACCGTATATTCCGGCATATAAGGCGACCCGGCGTATAAGACGACCCCCGACTTCGGCGCCAAGTCACATGCCTAGAAAATCGTCTTATACGCCGGAAACTACCGTTATTTCCGGCGTATAAGACAACTCGGCGTATAAGACGACCGACTTCGGTGCCGATTTTAACGCTTGCAAAAGTCGTCTTATACGCCAGAAAGTACGGTAGGTATCTCTCTACCTCCTCCAGTCTTTCTCTATATCCAGTTTTCACAGCTTACAGGTAGTCCTCGACTTTCAACTACAATTGAGCTCCAAGTGAGACATTTGTTAAGTGAGTTTTGCCCCATTTTACGGACCTTTCTTACCAGACCTGTTAAGCGAATTACTGCAGTGGTTAAGTTAGTAACCCAGTTAAATGAATCCGGTTTGTTCATTTGACTTTGTTTGTCCAAAGGTCGCAAAAGGTGATCACATGATCCCGGGACTCTGCGACCGTCATACATACGAACCAGTTGCCAAGCTTCTAAATTTTGATCTCATGACCACAGGGATGGTACAGTGGTCGTTAAGTGTGGAAAAATGGTCTTGAGTCACATTTTTCAGTGCCACTGTAACTTTGAATAGTCGCTTAAATGAACTGTTGTAAATTGAGGACTACCTGTACTGCTATTGGAAAGGCAATTATTTTAATTATTTTTAATTTATATTTAATTATTTTTATCTCAATCTTTTGTTATCCTTGGAACATCTTTATCCTTCCTTGTCTCATCTGAGTTGCTTGAGGCCTTTTCCCTAGAATTAATTTTGTGACTTCTCCATCACACCGACCAGCTTTACCTGTTCTGGAGTCCTTGTACTTTCACTTCTTCCCTGTCAAACTGTAAAGTTCTTAATATGTAACACTGACATTATTTTTTTTTTCACTTTTGCGATATGTAAGGACGCTGTCAGTTAAGACGCAAGGGATTGGAAGATTCCTGCCCTATACTCTTTGCTCTTCTTAAATGCTCTCCTGGTTTATTTTTAATGTTAGTTTCTTCTTCTTTTTTTCTGGGCAAGAGATACCATGGTTTATATCCCATGCTGTGAACGTATATTATCCACCTATTATATGGGACATAATTCCTTTTGGCACTGAAGCATAAGAACTTTCCATCTATTGGGCCATGAAACTCTAAGAACGCAGATAAAGTTTTTTTCCCCCATAATCTGCTCCCTAGCCTAAAATGTCACAAATTGAACGCAGTGCAAAATAAGAACAACTAAGTACCCAGGAACTTATGACTAAACGGAGCAGGCCGTTGCTTTATCAGGGAGAAGAGACGGAGTGCTGATGGAAACAGAAAGGGACAGAAAATTTATTTTATTCATCCAAAAAACTAATGGTTTACTTAGCCTTTAGAACAAAACTATTCTGCACAACTAAGAAAATATACATTTCTTTTGTGGGTTTACTCAAGATGCTTAGCCTGGTTACTGAATTACAAGTGGTCCTTGACTTATGACAGTAATAGAGCTTGCCCATTACAGTCGTAAGTGATGATGGTCATAAAGTGACTGACTAGAGGGTGTTTTTGCCAAAAAAAACCCCAGAAATAAATGCCATTTTTTTGGGCAAAAATATAAATTGGGGTCATGTCACTACGGGATGCTGCAAACAACCATAATTTGAGGCAGATTGCTGAGTGGCCAAAATGCAGTCACATGACCAGAAAAAAGGGCAACTTCAGAATTAGGTTATAAGTCTCTTTTGCGGGGATCCATCATAACTTTGAACAAACGAAGCAACCAGTTGTAAGCTGAGCGCTATCTATATCCCATGCTGTACACACAGTACAGGTAAATCCTTGAGTTGCGAGCACTTTTGCTAAGTGAATTTTGCCTCCTTTTACGACCTTTCTTGCTACCGTTGTTAAGTGAAATGCTGCAGTTGTTAAGATAGTAACACGGTTGTTAAGTGAATATGGCTTCCCAATGGACTTTGCTGGACAGGTCGTAAAAAGGGATCACATGACCCCAGGGACACTGACGTTGTCATAAATATGAGCCCGTTGCCAAGCAACTAAAGTTTGATCACGTGACTGTGGGGATGCTGCAGTGGTCATAGATGTGAAAAACGGTCATAAGTCGCTTTTTTCAGTGCTGTTATAACTTTGAACAGTCACTAAATGAACTGTTATAAATCAAGGAGTAACTGCAGACTTGAAGCAGAAGTGAACAAATGAGCTAAGTTTCCATCTCGGCCTAAACCAGGGGTAGGCAACCTTGGCTCCTTTATGACTCGTGGACTTCAACTCCCAGAATTCCTGAGCCAGCCATGCTGAGGGGAAAGGGAGAGGTTTCCAAGCTGAACCATGCTGGCTCAGGAATTCTGGGAGTTGAAGTCCACCTAAATTAAAGTAGCTCAAGTTAAGAAATATTGCCCTGGACTCTTTCCTGGGCATTTTGCAACTGCAATTTCCAGAATTCTACAACCACACTAGCTGTGAAACATGGAGACTGTAGTCTCCACTCCTCCGAGCCAGGAAGATGAGACCATCCTGAAAGCATCAATCAAACTCTCCCCTTCGGGGGGGGGGGACGACAGTTGGCCTTCTCTTCATTTCCGCCACCCCAAAGATGACCGACAAGATTAGACCGATAGATTCCACTCTTAAGGGAATATCACTTTATACCAGGGGTAGGCAACCTTGGCTCTTTTATGAGCCATGGACTTCAACTCCCAGAATTCCTGAGCCAGCATGGCTCAGCTTGGAAACCTCTCCCTTTCCCCTCAGCATGGCTAGCACAGGAATTCTGGGAGTTGAAGTCCACGAGTCATAAAGTGGCCTAGGGCAGGGATAGGCAACCTTGGCTCTTTTATGACTCGTGGACTTCAACTCCCAGAATTCCTGAGCCAGCCATGCTGAGGGAAAAGGGAGAGGTTTCCAAGCTGAGCCATGCTGGCTCAGGAATTCTGGGAGTTGAAGTCCACGAGTCATAAAAGAGCCCAGGTTGCCTACCCCTGCTTTATACCATTGAGAGAATTGTAATTTCTTTGTGTTTTTTTAATCTTCCTCTCCCTACAACCAAGTGATCTGAGGCTGAGGAACCATCAGAATCCTCTCTGCCTTGCCTCAAATGTTTTTCTCTTTGGAGATTTTAATTTCCTGAGGTTTTATTTGTATCCTTCCTTCCTTTTTTTTTTTTTAACTGAAGACTTTTATTGGCTGGGTCTGCAAAATAAAAATAACAGAAATCAACAAGGCCAAACCAGCCCGTGTTAACCTAATCTCTGCAGGTTGCCTGCTTGCCTGCCTGCTTTTGGCTCTTTTATTACTGCTGCTGCTGCTGTTGTTATTGTTGTTATAATATCTCGATGCAATTTGGAAATGCTTGTGGCTGTGTCCCTGATCTGGCCTCAGTTTCCCCTCCTTTCCTTTCCGCCCCGGCCGGGAATCAGCCGACATCTCTCCAAGCGAGAGAGAAAAGCCAGGTAGAGAAAATGGTCAGAAGGAAAGAAAGAAAAAAAAAAAGAAAGGCAGAATAAAAAGTTTAATAAACGTGTGCTGTGTTGCCGATGACTTTGCGGCGACCTTTGTCGCACATCGTCTATGCATGTGGAATAATGGCTCCGTGCGCAGAGGGAAATGGCTTAGCGCTATCGCGGTTGCCACGGCAACGATCAAAGTCTCCATCTCGCCGGAGAGAAATGAGTTATGAAAAGGCTTGAGTGGAGAAGGGATTAACACATGATCTCTGAGACAGCATGTCAATCAAAAGCGGCAGAGAAATTAGGCTGCCGGTGGCTGAGAAATTTCCCTGAGCGGGCCGTCTTCCGAGGGGACGGAATATATGGGAAAAGGCGGCTTGTGCGGCTTTCGGACTCTTGGCGTGGCGCAAGGATGGATGGTGGGGCTGTTGAGGGCGACTGACAGATGAAAAGGGGGGGGAAAACCCAGAGGATGAGAAGAAAGATTAGCATTCTTGGTGATGGTTAAGATGGGAAAATTGTATAGATTATAAAGTGAGCCAGCTTGGTCTTGTGGTGAAGGCGCCAGGCTAGAAGCTGTGAGTTATAGTTCCGCCTTAGGCATGGGACCTAAGCTGGGTGACTTTGGGCCAATCACCAGGAGACGGTGAGTTCTAGTCCTGCCCTAGATATGAAAGCCAGCTGGATAACTTTGGGCCAGTCACCAGGAGATGGTGAGTTCTAGTCCTGCCCAAGGTATGAAAGCCAGCGGGGTGACTCTGGGCCAGTCACCAGAGATGGTGAGTTCTAGTCCTGCCCTAGATATGAAAACCAGATGGATAACTTTGGGCCAATCACCAGGAGATGGTGAGTTCTAGTCCTGCCCTAGGTATGAAAGCCAGGGGGGGTGACTTTGGGCCAGTCACCAGGAGATAGTGAGTTCTAGTCCTGCCCTAGATATGAAAACCAGCTGGATAACTTTGGGCCAGTCAACAGGAGATGGTGAGTTCTAGTCCTGCCCTAGGTATGAAAGCCAGCGGGGTGACTTTGGGCCAGTCACCAGGAGATGGTGAGTTCTAGTCCTGCCCTAGGTATGAAAACCAGCTGGATAACTTTGGGCCAATCACCAGGAGATGGTGAGTTCTAGTCCTGCCCTAGGTATGAAAGCCAGCTGGATAACTT
The DNA here is from genome assembly GCF_016545835.1 of Crotalus tigris. Classification (NCBI taxonomy): domain Eukaryota; kingdom Metazoa; phylum Chordata; class Lepidosauria; order Squamata; family Viperidae; genus Crotalus; species Crotalus tigris. Next base: position 1,263,204 of record NW_024098373.1, read on the forward strand.
TGGGCCAGTCACCAGGAGATGGTGAGTTCTAGTCCTGCCCTAGATATGAAAGCCAGCTGGATAACTTTGGGCCAATCACCAGGAGATGGTGAGTTCTAGTCCTGCCCTAGGTATGAAAGCCAGCTGGATAACTTTGGGCCAGTCACCAGGAGATGGTGAGTTCTAGTCCTGCCCTAGGTATGAAAGCCAGCTGGATAACTTTGGGCCAGTCACCAGGAGACGGTGAGTTCTAGTCCTGCCCTAGGTATGAAAGCCAGCGGGGGTGACTTTGGGCCAGTCACCAGGAGATGGTGAGTTCTAGTTCTGCTTCAGGCATGAGAGCCAGCTGGGTGACTTTGGGCCAATCATCAAGAGATGGTGAGTTCTAGTCCCATCTTAGGGATGAAAGCTGACTGGGTGACTTTGGACCAATCCCTCTCTCAGCCCAACCCACCTCACAGGCTTGTTGCTGTGGGAAAAATAGGAGGGAGGAGGCATATTAATTATGTTCACCACTTCGAGTTACCTATATAATAAAAATTAAAAGACAGGGGAAAAAAATGTAAAAAAATTAAAATAAATTATGCGAATTCTAAGTACGCTGCATTGCATACCTACCTAGCCTACTATTTTCTATTGGGGTAATCAAAGTTACGCAAGAACGGGAACCTTAAGTGCAACTACTGTTCATAGCATCATTGTTTGGTACTTATCGGATAACTATACCCATCATTATGATGGAAAGATTAATATTGTGCGAAGCCTCAGGATATGGAAGCTTCATCATACTAGCAAAACAACACGAGGCACTTGTGACAGAAAGGCTGAAATATAGCAAGATGTAAAATCATGAGGATTCTCACCATTGGTCCATCGTATTTTCAAAATATGGCATATAAATAAAATATGTTGGCAATTGGTTCTCCAGAAATATTTTGCAGCGCATACCTGCCTACCAGCACAATGTAATTTGTCTACAATTACACAGCCTGCTTGATCCTAAATCTGAATTAGTAAATACAGTTGAGACCCAAACAAGCCATATTCTGGCTGAATGGGATTGTCCACTTCACACAGCAAGTAAGATGACTCTTTCCTCAGAAGACTAACATTTACCCAGGATCTTTTTGGTCCACTTCAGGCAGGAGTAGACAACCTTGGCTCTTTTATGACTTGTGAACTTCAACTCCCAGAATTCCTGAGCCAGCTATGCTGAGGGGAAAGGAAGAGGTTTCCAAGCTGAGCCATGCTGGCTCAGGAATTCTGGGAGTTGAAGTCCACCAGTCATAAAGTGGTCTAGGCAAGTGGTAGACAACCTTGGCTCTTTTATGACTCATGGACTTCAACTCCCAGAATTCCTAAGTCAGCCATGCTGAGGGGAAAGGGAGAGGTTTCCATGCTGAGCCATGCCGGCTCAGGAATTCTGGGAGTTGAAGTCCACCAGTCATAAAAGAGCCAAGATTGCCTACCCCTGATTAGGGTGTTGTGTGAATCAGAACCTCAGGAAGACGTCTCTTGAATACCAGTCATTGCAGGACAAACAAACTCAGGATCCAAAAAGATCTTGATAGACTCAAACAATGGGCCCTATCCAACAAAATGAGTTTCAATGTGGAGAAAAGCAAAGTTTTACATTTAGGCAGGAAAAATCACAGGTACCAGTACAGACTGGGCAAGACCTGGCTTAAAAACAGCAACTGTGAGAGGGACCTTGGAGTCCTCACTTGACCATGAGCCAGCCGTGTGCAGCAGCAGCCAAAAAAGCAAATACAATCCTGGGCTGTATAAACAGAGGCATAGAATCAAGATCATGCGAGGTATCAGTGCTGCTTTATAAAACCCTAGTTAAAACCACACCTGGAATACTGCAGCCAATTTTGGTCACCATATCACAAAAAAGATCTTGAAAGTTTGGAAAAAAAAATTCAGAGAAGAGCAACTAAGATGATCCACGGCCTGGAGGCTAAAACCTATGAAGAATGGCTGCAGGATTTGGGTTTGGCTAGTCTAAAGAAAAGAAGAAATAGGAGAGACATGATAGCGGTGTTCCAGTATTTGAGGGGCTGCCACAAGGAAAAGGGGGTCACGTTATTCTCCAAAGCACCAGAGGGAAGGACGAGAAACAAGGGGTTGGAAACTGATCAAAGAGAAAAGCAACCTGGAATTGAGGAGAAACTTTCTGACAGTCAGTGGAATAGCTTGCCCCCAGAAATCGTGGGGGCTCCATCACTGGAGGTTTTTAAGAAGAGGCTAGTCTGTCACCTGTCTGAGATGGTATAGATTCTCCTGCTTGAGCAAGGGGCTAAAACATATAAGGAACGGTTGCTAGAATTGGGTATGTCTAGTTTAACGAAGAGAAGGACAAGGGGGGACATGAAAGCAGTGTTCCAATATCTCAGGGGCTGCCATAAAGAAGAGGGAATTAAGCTATTCTCCAAAGCACCTGAAGGCAGGACAAGAAGCAACGGGTGGAAACTAATCAAGGAGAGAAGCAACCTAGAACTAAGGAGAACTTCCTGACAGTGAGAACAATTAATCAGTGGAACAGCCTCCCTCCAGAAGCAGTAAATGCTCCAACACTGGAAGTTTTTAAGAAGAGACTGGACAGCCACTTGTCCGAAATGGTGTAGGGTTTCCTGCCCGAGCAGGGGGTTGGACTAGATGACCTCCAAGGTCCCTTCCAACTTTACTAATATGAACAATATTCTATTCTATTCTATTCTATTCTATTCTATTCCATTCCATTCCATTCCATTCCATTCCATTCCTATTCTATTTATTTATTTATTTATTTATTTATTTATGAGACTTATATACCGCTTTAAGTGCAAGCACTCTCTAAGCGGTGTACACCAGTAAGCAATGTATATATATATATTTACATTGCCCCCAACAATCTGGGTCCTCATTTTACCTACCCTGGAAGGATGGAAGGCTGAGTCAACCTTGAGCCGGTGAGATTTGAACACAGTCAGCTAAAGTGGCCTGCAGTACTGCACTCTAACTGCTGCGCCACCTCGGCTCATTCTATTCTATTCTATTCTATTCTATTCTATTCTATTCTATTCTATTCTATTCTATTCTATTCTATTCTATTCTATTCTATTCTATCCTACTCTACTGTACTCTATTCTAAAGTTAAGAAGGAGATAAAACTGGTCTTGCCTTCTTCTTAAATGGAGTCTTAAAATCACCCATGTTATACATATACCTTCAACGTAGGACCAACCCCCCCCCCCAAAAGGTACTTATCACCCAGATTCAAAGTTCTTATATCCGCCCCATGGTCACATGATCATAGATTCATTAGATGTTTTTATAGCCATTTGGCAGCATTCCAAGGTCACATTTTACAACACATTTGCCAAAATTTACAATTGAATATGGGGGGGGGTTGGCTGAAAACTGGCGTTTTCTTCCTGTTTCTGACATAAAATGCCCATTCTGGACAATGGATTCATTTAACCGCGGCATTTGCTTAATGATTGTGGCGTTCGCTCAATGACCGCAGCAGACAGGTCATACAATTGGGCACTGTCATGTGATGACCCGCTAAATGACTGTACAACTTACAGCTATAATTCAAGGACTACCTGTATGTCAAGTAGAGCAGGAGGAAGACTATGGGGTCCTTGGTGCTTTCTGATTTTGCTTGTTTTCTTGCAGACGTTTCATGACCCAGCTAGGTAACATCATCAGGGCTAGAAGGGAGTGGGGTTTGGGGGGGAGGAGGAGGAGGAGGAGGAGGAGGAGGAAGACTATGGGGTCCTTGGAGCTCTCTGAGCTTGCTTGTTTTCTTGCAGACGTTTCATGACCCAGCTAGGTAACATCATCAGTTCTTCCCTCGTTTGGCTAATGAAACCACTGCAACAAAACCACCAAGCTCAAAGGGCACCAAGGGCCCCTCATCTCAACCCCAAATTACAAATTTCCCCCTTTATCGGCAACCTCTTTAATCATGATCCCTGTCAGTGCACAGTAGGAACCTGGAAGCTGGGTACGTTCAGGCACCAGAAGTTCATTCAGGCACCAGAAGGTCGTCTGAATGCATCTTGACCCTCAAGCACCAAGCGAGTGAGTTTCCTCCATGCTCCCATCGGCCGCTGGTGCGCAGAACAGAACTGGAAGGGACCTTGGAGGTCTTCTAGTCCAACCCCCTGCTCAAGCAGGAGAACCTATACAATTTCAGACAAATGGCTGGAACAGAATAGAGCTGGAAGGGACCTTGGAGGTCTTCTAGTCCAGCCCCCTGCTCAAGCAGGAAAACCTATACAATTTCAGACAAATGGCTTGAACAGAATAGAGCTGGAAGGGACCTTGGAGGTCTTCTAGTCCAGCCCCCTGCTCAAGCAGGAGAACCTATACAATTTCAGACAAATGGCTGGAACAGAATAGAGCTGGAAGGGACCTTGGAGGTCTTCTAGTCCAGCCCCCTGCTCAAGCAGGAGAACCTATACAATTTCAGACAAATGGCTGGAACAGAATAGAGCTGGAAGGGCCCTTGGAGGTCTTCTAGTCCAGCCCCCTGCTCAAGCAGGAGAACCTATACAATTTCAGACAAATGGCTGGAACAGAATAGAGCTGGAAGGGACCTTGGAGGTCTTCTAGTCCAGCCCCCTGCTCAAGCAGGAGAAAGCGGCGCCCTTTCGCTTCAACCGGGACCAAACCCGCAGCGCAGATCCTGCCCACTTCCTCCCCAGGTCCCCAAAGAACCGACCCGGGGCCTCCGCCAACCCGAACCCGGCGGCCTCCCGGGCCCAGCCGGGCTTCTCCTGCCGAGGCCGGGCGGCCTTGCCTCCCGCCCCGCCGCTTGAGTGGCCGGCGGGGCAGGCCGAGCTGAAACCGAAGCCGGCTCCCCAGGGCTGGGCGAGGCGGCGGCGGGCAGATGGCGAGAGGCAGATAGCGGGAAACCTTAGTCCTTGGCCCGGGCTCTGCGGACGGCTCGCGGCCGGATCGGCAGCCCGGGCAGCGCCAGCCAGTCGCCGGGCCGGGTGTCGGCCTTCGCCGTCGGCTGTTTGTTCGCGGGGGCCGGCCTCCCCCGCGCCCCGCTCACAGGCGCCCATTCACAGAGCGCTTTTCACACGTACACACACACACACACACACACACAAATACACACAAAGACGCACATACACCCCGCTTGGCCGGTTCCAGAGCCCCGATTGCGCCCCGGCCGCGGAGAAGGGCGAGCGCTCCAACTTGGCTCACCCATTGAGAACAATCAACCAGTGGAACAGAAGTTGCCTTCAGAAGTTGTGGGAGCTTCAGCACTGGAGGCTTTTCAAGAAGAGGCTGGACTGCCATTTGTCAGAAATGGTGTAGGTTCTCCTGCTTGAGCGGGGCGAGGGGGGGGCTGGACTAGAGGACCTCTAAGGTCCCTTCCAGCTCTGATGGTATGCTATGATGTTCTTATATTCCTCTCTGGTCTTTTTTTACTACTACTACTACTACTACTACTACAAGAAGAAGAGGAAGAAGAAGAAGAAGAAGAAGAAGAAGAAGAAGAAGAAGAAGAAGAAGAAGAAGAAGAAGAAGAAGAAGAAGAAGAAGAAGAAGAAGAAGAAGAAGAAGAAGAAGAAGAAGAAGAAGGGGGAGGAGGAGGAGGAAGAGGAAGAGGAGGAGGAGAAAAAGAAGAAGAAGAGAAGAAGAAGAAGAAGAAGAAGAAGAAGAAGAAGAAGAAGAAGAAGAAGAATAAGAAGAAGAAGAAGAAGAAGAAGAAGAAGAAGAAGAAGAAGAAGAAGAAGAAGAAGAAGAAGAAGAAGAAGAAGAAGAAGAAGAAGAAGAAGAAGAAGGCGGCGTTGGAAGGGACCTTGGAGGTCTTCTAGTCCAACCCACTGCTCAGGCAGGAAACCCTATACCTATAGGTCAGGGGTAGGCAACCTGGGCTCTTTTATGACTCATGGACTTCAACTCCCAGAATTCCTGAGCCAGCATGGGGGAACTATGGCCCCTTCATGACTCGTGGACTTCAACTCCCAGAATTCCTGAGCCAGCCATGCTGAGGGGAAAGGGAGAGGTTTCCATGCTGAGCCATGCTGGCTCAGGAATTCTGGGAGTTGAAGTCCACGAGTCATGAGGGGCCATAGTTCTCTCATGCTGGCTCAGGAATTCTGGGAGTTGAAGTCCATGAGTCATAAAAGAGCCAAGGTTGCCTACCCCTGGACTAGGAGACTCACCACTTAGAACAGAAGGACTTAGGACAGGGGTAGACAACCTTGGCTCTTTTATGACTCGTGGACTTCAACTCCCAGAATTCCTGACCAGCCATGCTGAGGGGAAAGGGAGAGATTTCCAAGCTGAGCCATGCTGGCTCAGGCATTCTGGGAGTTGAAGTCCACGCCTCATAAAAGAGCCAAGGTTACCTACCCCTGCTATAGGGCCTCGTGCTTGAGGAGGGGGTTGGACTAGACGACCTCCAAGGTCCCTTCCAACTCCGTTATTCTGGAGGGAAGATTTCACGGGAACCCCTTCTTCACAGAGATTTCATCCTTGTGGTTCTAGGGACGGGGAACCTCTTTCCCATGTTTCATTCAGTGCCCCTTTCACAATGGCCCAAGACGTGCTTTGATTGCACCAATCATTTCCAAAGATAGGTAGTCCTCAACATACGACCACAACTGAGCCCAAAATTTCTGTTGTGAAGCGAGACAGCTGTTAAGCAAGCTTTGCCCCATTTTACGACCTTTCCTGCCACAGATGTTAAGTGAATCACCGCAGGTGTTAAGTTTGTAATGCAGTGGTTAAGAGAATCTGGCTTCGCCATTGACTTTGCTTGTCAGAGGGTCACGTGACCCCAGGATATGGCGCTTGTCTTGTTAACCAGGCTCAAAATATGCCACCTGGATTTTAATCTTGACTTGTGAAAGGATTAAAATTCCTTCCTTCCTTCCTTCCTTCCTTTCTTCCTATATTCCCCATCCTTCTTTCCTTTCTTCTTTCCTCTTCCTTTTCTTCTATTTTTCCTTTCTTCCCATATTCTCCTTCCTTCCTTCCTTCCTTCCTTCTATTCTTCCTTCCTTCCTATATTCCCCATCCTTCTTTCCTTCCTTCCTTCTTCCTTTTCTTCTATTCTTCCTTCCTTCCTGTATTCTTCTTTCCTTCCTTCCTTCATTCATTCCTCTTCCTTTTCTTCTATTCTTCCTTCCTTTCTTCCTGTATTATTCTTCCTTCCTTCCTTCTATTCTTCCTTCCTTCCTGTATTCCCCATCCTTCCTTCCTTCCTTCCTCTTCCTTTTCTTCTATTTTTCCTTCCTTTCTTCCTGTATTCTTCTTTCCTTCCTTCCTTCCTTCCTTCCTTCCTTCCTTCCTTCCTTCCTTCCTTCCTTCCTTCCTTCCTTCCTTCTATTCTTCCTTCCTTCCTGTATTCCCTATCCTCCTTTCCTTCCTTCATTTCTTCCTTCATTCCTCTTCCTTTTCTTCTATTCTCCCTTTCTTTCTGTATTCTTCTTCCTTCCTTTATTCCTCTTCCCTCCTTCCTTCTATTCTTCCTTCCTTCCTGTATTCCCCTTCCTTCCTTTATTCTTTTTCCTTCCTTCATTCATTCCTTTTCCCTCCTTCCTTCCTTCCTTCCTTCCTTCCTTCCTTCCTTCCTTCCCTCCCTCCCTCCCTCCCTCCCTCCCTCCTTTCCTTCCTTTTCCATTTTCTTCACTTTCTTTCCTGGGCTACAGGTCTGGAGGTGATGGATGCCTATGAGATGATACGGGCCTGATGCTCTAATACTGTAAAGGCCACAACTTAGCCTGCTTGCATCAGATATGCTGATGCAAAATGTGATCACACTGTGTCCATGTTGATTCACCTCGCTTGTTATTCGGGTTGGCTGTGGACAGGGTTGCTAAGATTCCTTCATAACCAGGCCTAACTTAACCCATTTTAGCTTCTGGAGGCCAGAGAAGGCTATCCAGGTACTTATTTAATCCAGTTACTGAAATTACAGTACAACTATTCCCCATTTTATCTGACCATAGAGCAGAACTCTAGAAAACACTCGTCATTCCCATCTTGATTTTTTTTTTATGAATGAAGCCAGGGCTTTCTGCTTCAAAAGCAGGTGTCCTACACAGATATGAAACAATAAAAGAAAATATTTCTATCTGAGGGTTGAACTATGGGCTCTTTAATGCTCTTTGAGCGTGTTTGTTTCCTTGGAGACGTTTCATTACCCAACTAGGTAACATCATCAACGCTAGAAGGGAGTGGGGTTTGCTCTCTGTTTATATACAAGCCGCTTGCCTTGTCAGTGTCGGTACGGCTGTCCTTGTGGTTTAGGCTGTTGTTTAGGATTTGATTTATTGCCTTGATTGAGTTATTGTTTACTTCCTGGTTGTTGGCCAGATATTAATCAAAAGCATCTCAGAAACAATCAAAAGGATATTACAACCCAAACTTGTCCCCAAAGTCTGAAAACTATAAATATCAAAGGTTAAATTGGAATATTGATAAGAAATTAAAAATTTCCTGGGGATGCTGCAACGGTCATAACTGTGAAAAATGCTCATAAGTCACGTTTTTCAATGTTGTTGTAACTTCCGTCTCTAAACAAACTGTTGTAAGTTGAGGACTATCTGTATTTGGAATTTCTGTCCTGCTAAATGTGGAAAATGAATTAAATCAAGGCTGATTTACGGAAAGGAAGGAGAAGGTAGATCCAGGATAGATTCCCCCAATAGCTCACATTAAATTTTCAACCAATTTTAACTTTGGATGCTTAAAAAAAAGGCAAGTTAAACAAAAGCAGTACTAGATCCTTTTTGGCATGTTTGTTGCAACCAATGAATATCTTTTAAGTCCTTTTGTTCTGCCTTTCCTTACCATTTCTGCTTTGAACTAACTTGGAGGTAAATGTTTCTTTATGCATCTAAACAGGTGCTCTTATTTTACATTTAATTCTGCCCCCTGCTAGGAATTTGAACTGTGCATTTAAATTCTCGGGAGATTAATATAACAAAAGAAAGCCAGCTAATACCAAGGTAAGACACCCCTCTAATTTCCATAAAACCCATTATCCTAAATCTGTGTTTTACAGTCTACACAGCCATAAAATGCACCACGGTAAAACTGAAATTAGAGTTTAGTTTATCACCCTAATCAGTTTCATTAAAAATGATGCATATAACTTAACTCTGTGACTGCTGAGACCTGCTTTTCCCCTCTATAAAAAAAAGCACCCTGCATGATAAAGATTTTATTTTATTTATTAAATTTATTGGCTACCCATTTTACCAGGGCAATTTTATCATAGTTATCATAGCTGAACCAACTGTAGCTGTGGAACAAAAAGCCAACTGGATTAAGGATCAGTTCCTCAGACATTGTGAAATGAGTTCAAGTTAGACTCGATTGCACAGTGATTGAGTCTGGGCTGCAAAATTCAGATGGGACACCAGATGGCGCCAAGAGATATGGAAATCCTTGTCTCTTTCCTGCCACCTTGTGGTGGACTCGGCATGTACAGCTCAGATATTGTAATTCTGGAATCATCCTAGTAACCACTCCACTTCTTTCCTCTCCCTGTTCCCATATTTAAACGGGATTTCAAAAACGAGGGAAATGGACAAGAAGAGAAAACCCAAAGTGGAGAGAAGAAAAAAAGAAAGTTTTCAGGCAGGCCAATGCTCAACAGCTAATCAGAGCTGTTCCTGTGTGCACATTGCGCACGGCTGAGCAAGTGAACAAGACGGCACTTAGCACAACTCAAAGAATGCAAGAGAAAAAAATGCATTTGTTGTGGCACATGTCTAACTGGAGAATTTTGGGAGTTGAAGTCCAAAAATCTTAAAAGTTGCCAAGGTTGGACACCCCTGATCTACATCTAATTACCTGGAAGCAATTAAATGCCACTCAGTTGGAAGATTTTTGGACAGAACTAATGCAATGAGTAGAAGGAAGAACCACAACTAGGGGACGGTCAAAAAAAAAGTCAAAAGGTCCATCAGGATGGCACGATTGAAGCTTTATCTAATTTGAAGGTGTGTCATACAGGTAGTCCTCCACTTACGACCACAATGGAGCCCAAACCTTCTATTCTTAAGTGAGACAGTTGTTAAGTGACCTTTGCCCCATTTTACGATCTACCTTTCCACAGTTGTTAAGTGAATCACTGCAGTTGATTAGTAACACGGTTGTTAAGTGAATCTGGCTTCCCCCATTGACTGCTCGTCAGAAGGTCGTAAAAGGGGATCACATGACCCCGGGACACTGCAACGGTCATAAGTATGAACCAGCTGCCAAGCTGGTCTGAATTTTGATCCCATGATCACAGGGGCTGCTACAAAGGTCGTAAGTGTGAAAAACGGTCGTAAGTCACTTTCTTTCAGTGGCGTTGTTGGAACGGTCACTAAATGAACTGTTGCAAGTCGAGGATTACCTGGATTGAGAAGGGTGGAGCTTCAGTCACACCAGCATTATTACCATCTTGACATTTGGAGTCGCACCCTGTAGATAATCCCTGATCAGATCAAAGACCTGGGTTCAAAGGTGCTGATGTTTTGATCGACTTGCCGTGGCAAACCAATAACTGGAGAAGACTTTCAGTGCTGGCTGCTGGGGTTCCAGTACTGGTGGACCTTGACTTTACTTAGTGACACTTCCCAAAAGCTGCTTTACAACCCAGTTTTGAAATTCCAACATCATCTCCCCCCCCCCGACAGTCACATGATTGCATTTCAGGCAACTGGCCCACATTTATAGCCACTTGTAGTGGTCACGTGACCGTGATTTAGAATAGAATACAGCTGGAAAGGACCTTGGAGGTCTTCCAGTCCAGCCCTCTGCTCGAGCAGGAGAATCTATACCAGGGGTAGGCAACCTGGGCTCTTTTATGATTCGTGGACTTCAACTCCCAGAATTCCTGAGCCAGCCTGGCTAAGCATGGGAACCTCTCCCTTTCCCCTCAGTGTGGCTGGCTCAGGAATTCTGGGAGTTGAAGTCCACGAGTCACAAAGCAGCCTAGGCCTAGGCCAGAGGTAGGCAACCTTGGTTCTTTTATGACTGGTGGACTTCAACTCCCAGAATTCCTGAGCCAGCCATGCTGAGGGGAAAGGGAGAGGTTTCCAAGCTGAGCCATGCTGGCTCAGGAATTCTGGGAGTTGAAGTCCACGAGTCATAAAAGAGCCAAGGTTGCCTACCCCTGGCCTAGGCCTGTATTTCTCAACCTTGGCCACTCTGAGATGGGTGGACTTCAACTTCCAGGATTCCTGAGCCAGCATGGCTCAGCTTGGAAACCTCTCCCTTTCCCCTCAGCATGGCTGGCTCAGGAATTCTGGGAGTTGAAGTCCACAAGTCATGAGGGAGCCATAGTTCCCCCATTCCGGCTCAGGAATTCTGGGAGTTGAAGTCCACGAGTCATAAATCTATTTTAAATTGGTCTGGACTCCGACTCCCACAATTCCATTTGAAGTCCATCTATCTCAGGTGGGGAACCTTGGCTCTTCAATGGCCTGTGGACTTCAACTCCCAGAATTCCTGAGTCAGCTGGTTGAGGAATTCTGGGTATTGAAGTCCAGAAGTCATAAAAGAGCCAAGGTTCTCTACCCCTGAATTCTATCTTAATTAAATTGGGCGGGACTCCGATTCCCAGAATTCCATTTGAAATCCATCTATCTTAAATAGGGCTGGACTTTTGACTCCCAGAATTCCATACCTTAAATTGGGCTGGACTTCCCAATTCAGTTTGAAGTCCAGCCATCTTAGAATTGCTGAAGTTTTGAAAAAGACCGCACTGTTTGTTTTACCGTAGTTTACTGAATAAACCATGACAAGCTGGGCTCACACAGTGCACTGAGTCCCAAAATGCAAGCAAGCCAAGGTGTCCCTAGTT